>NW_028247405.1:0-53318 GCF_964263255.1 Lissotriton vulgaris | reverse complement strand
CAGACTCCACACAGCTCGACTCGATACTCCCTTGCGACTGGTCTGACCATCAAGTCATTTCTTTCCAAGTCCTGGAAACTATTAAACCATTACCTATACAACTCCTGAGAACTAAGATCTGGAAGAGAAACCTGAAAAATGTCGGCTCTGACCTTTTAGCTTCAGCTAACTCTAACCCTCTTTGTCCCCCGGAAGACCTTGCCGATGTACAGAGGCTGACCAATCACTACTTTCACTCCATGAACAAACTGCTAGACAAAATTGCCCCGCTTCAACTGAAAATAGACTCAAAACCGTGCTGTGATGGTAGGCTTAATGAAGACAGACGCTCTCTTAGAGTAATTGGACGACACTGGAGAGCCGCCCCCTCAGCTGACCACCTCAAACTTCTAAGAATCTCAAGAAACGCTTATTTTAGAAAGATCAGAAAGTCTAAAACCGATTTCTTCAGGTCTCAGCCAAGAACCACCCTAAAAAGCTGTTCAATCTTATCAAAGCCCAAACCAAGAGCCTACCAAGTCTCCACAACGCTAGCCTAATCTCTCTACCCAACTGTGATGAATTTGCCTCCTTCTTCGCCTCTAAAACAGAATCCATCAAATCAGATCTACTCAAGGACCTACTATCCATCTCAGACTTGGAAAAGAACTCATAACTGCTCCTGGCTGGTGCTCAAGATAATGACCTCCCAATATTTAAACTAAAAAACAATGCAACCTGGTCCCACTTCAGTACCTACAGTGAAGACACCATATTAAAGACGCTAACTGCTCTGAAACCCTCCAATCATTTCACAGACCCGCTCCCGGCGAATTACCTAAAAGATTTCATTCCTCTCCTACTACCCCTCTGGGCCAAGATCAGTAACACGTCCCTCCTTTAAGGATGCATTCCAGACATCCAAAAAACAGGTCAGGTTTAGGCTATCCTAAAGAAAACAACAGCTGATCCATCAGACCTTAATAACTATCGTCCAATCGCTAACATTCCTCTGTTAGCCAAACTCTTGGAAAAATGCATTAACATTCAGCTGAACAGTCACATTGATCAATTCAACCTGCTTAACCAATTTCAATCAGGCTTCAGAGCAGGTCACAGCACCGAATCAGCCATGACACATGTATTAGACAACGATCTAAAAATCCTAGACCAAAATGAAGCCTATCTACTAATCCTACTCAACCTGTCATCAGCTTTTGACCCCGTCAAACACGACAACCTGCTTGATCTCCTGAAACACAGAATGGGAATGTCTGGAAATGTATTTAACTGGTTTGCCTCGTTCCTCCAAAACAAATCCCAAAGATTCAAGGTCAACTAATCTCTGTCCAACCCCATGCCAGTCACATTAGGAGTTCCACAAGGCTCCTCCCTCTCACCCACCCTTTTCAACCTTTTTATGGAACCTCTTAATGATCTTCTCAGCCTCGCCAAGATACACTTCCACATGTATGCAGACGACACCCAAATATACATCAAGATCCGCTCTCTTGATGACATCAAATCGCTCAACTCCACACTACAACAAAACCAAACTTGGCTGGCAAAAAATCACTTGAAACTTAACTCCCTGAAAACAGAATTCCCCTTAATCGCTCCCCCTATCAAAACTCCCACTATCCTGGATTGGATGAAGCACTTAACAACTCTCAATGGACAACCTCTCATCGTCGACTCAGCGAAATCGCTAGGGGTAACACTTGACAGTAACCTAAAGGTGCAGAAACACATCAGCGCCTCACAAAAGGAGCTAACTTCCACCTTAAAACACTGCAAAAACTGAAACCCTTTCTGCCCGCCTACGATTTCAAACAAGCAGTTCAAGCCCTAGTAATCCCCCGCATGGAATATGGGGCAGTAACATTATGCGGCCTCCCAAGGTCATCGACAGCCCCACTAAGAGCCACGATCAACTCTGCTGCGAGACTCATCACAGGTTTAAAGAGAAACTCTCACATATCCCCAGACCTGAGAGCCCTCAATTGGCTACCGTTTGAAGCCAGAATTCACCTGAAAATTGCTTGTATGATACACACTCTACCACAATGCCCCACACTACCTAGCACAGAAACTGGTGCTCTCGGTGGACAACAGAGCCTCCAGGAGTGTAAAGACTCTTCTTCTACAACCACAACGATTTGTCAAGAAAAAAACCTATAACCGGTCCTTCTCTGGTATTGCTCCTAGGATCTGGAAAGCTCTGTCCAGTGAAACAAGATTGAACCCTTCCTCTGCCTTCTTCAAAAAAGAAGTGAAAGCGATCCTCATGGCTAAATTCACCTGAACTCTATGACTGTTTACTGTATTTTATTGATTCTTAACCGTCCTTCCACCTGTGCATGGCTATGATGAAGGGTACCGTGGGTACCACCCAGTGCAACAACCCACACCCCCCAGCCACCCCGGGGGCCCGCAATGGGCCCCCACGGTGATTTCCCACATGCCTTTCCATGGTGGAGTCTCTGCCATGGAAAGGCATGCATCCTAATATGGCATCGCCACTATATCCTGTGCCTTTTCCGCCCGATAGGCAATCCGACCAACAGAAAAGCGGCGGACGGTCTTACCGTCCACCGCGGTTCCCCTCGCAATACTAATATGGCTGTGGTGAAAATGGGTCATTAGGCGGGCGGATCACCACCACCGGTCCAGAGGTGGCAATCCGCCCGTTATCATAATGGGCCCCTATATTTCTTTTTCTGGATTTTTTTTTGGGTGCGATTTTTGTAGGTGTGCACAGTCATTTTTACTGTTTATTACCTGTAAAAATAGGTTTTTTCAGACCTGTGCTATTTTTTTGAAGCTTCATTCAGGACATGAATTTGAACAAGGATTATGGAATATTTGCAATGGTTTAAATGACTACAAAGGACTCTTAGTGAAAGTCTGAAAGAACTTAAGTCCAAGCGTTGAAAAAAGAAGACATAAAAAGGTAAGGAAATGCAACGTTTGATTATAATTTATGTATTTTTAGAAAAATGGCAATTGAATTAGGGGGAATTTGGGGTCAAAACAGGCAAGTAAGGAGTCGTAGGAGATAGTGTAGGTTAGAAATGGAGGATGTGTGCAGTATTATCTAGGTAGTTTGAAGCCACCATCAACTAAAATTGTTTAATTGCACCCAATAGTCGCTCGGGCATTTATTTTGTTCTTTTTTAAATTCGTGTGTTCAGACTAACAGTTAATGATTGCGACATTCTCATTTCTTGGAAACTTTGCTCCTTCCTTAAAAATTTCCAAGAAATGATAGAGTTTAGGCTGTAGTTTCCCAATTGATTTATTGAAGGAGTTGTGCCATCCCTCTATGGCATTGTTTGTTTTTGCTCCTCCCTTTTAGCAGGTCGAGTAGCAGTTCCACCACTTCAAATGTATACGTGGTTTCCTCCTGCGACCTGACCTGCTTAGATAGCCAATCTATGTTTCTTCAAAGCAATTTAGTAGGGGTGCCCATTTGTCTTTGTTTGCAGTTAAGTATTCAGATTCTGTAATAGATGTGTAGTATTCCTCTATACTGCCAGGAGGAACAAAACAAAGTGGCCGGCGGTGGCGAACGTTCCATCATCTCAATGAGATTTACCCACCAGATGGTGGTGGGTATCGCGGCAGGCGCAACGTCCCTCTGCCACTTTACCGCAGGTGTCACTCGTAACGATTGCCTGGCGGGCGGAGCGGGGCCACTAATATAATGGCGGTGCCTAGCAGGCACTCTCCGCCATATTAGGATGTGAGAAAGGAAAGGCCTCTTCATGCAGTAGAAAGTCTGGTGGGGATTGGGTCTAGGGGCCTGTTGAGGGCCCTCTAGTGCCTAGGGGAGGCACCGTGTGGTACCTGCCACGCAGTGCAGTGAAATGCTAGACATGTGATTTTAACAGTGCGGCGGGTGCTGCTGTCAGCACCATCTGCCACAATGTTAAGTTGCAGAATGCGACCGCCATGGTGGTGGTCGCATCCTAATTCGCGGTGTGGGACCGCCGCATGTCTGGCGGCCGGTCCACACACTGCAGGGGTGGAGGGCGGATGCCATCCTAATGCGCCCCAAAGTGCTGTTCATTTTTTTTATTCAAATTGTAGTTTGCTGTCTGATATATTTTGTCCTCAACTAAGGATGTTTTTTTAATTTCTCACCAATATGCCTGTGAAAAGTGAAAAAAAAACATCCTTGAATTTGAGTATCCATATACATTTTGGTAATTGTGTTAATCATTGGTAATTCAAAGTAAATTAACACTTTTCTAGGACTTTTGTTAATTGTTTTAGCTTTTATAACTGATACAAATTCATTGTATGATGAGGATTGTTTATCAGGGAATAAACTGTACACTAAGGGAAGAACTGTATGATTAATATAGGCATGACTAGTGTATATTTCTGAGAATGGACGGGGTGTTCATTTAAACGTCCCATCCATCATCCATATATCACTACTCTGCAACTTAATAAGATTATGGGATGTGCTAAAGATTAGTATGCTCTGTGGTTCTCAAAACAGTCACCAAGAGTAACTGCTCTGCCTGTGCAATGGAATGAGTTATATTGCACACACCTCCAAGGACACCTGGGCTCAGTCAGTCTCTCCTTACAATAAGCATACCCACTAGATTTACCAGAGAGTTTCCTCTGCTGGATTTTATGTATTTCACCCCTTTTTGGAAGCCATTATCTGTAAAGAATTGAAAAAGAAAAAAAATGTTTAATTATTTGGAAGTGTTTTTGATTTCCTATTTAAAAAAAAATTTTACTGAACATTTAAAGCACAATTTTTTGCAGCTTAAATATTAGGCACTATGATCCTCTATTGTTTTACATTGTTGATTTTGCCTTTTCAGTTTTTTTATCTTAACTTTTTACCTGGAAATGAATAATCATTAGGTTGTTATACAGAAGAGTTTTTGTATAGCTTACCTTTTTTACCGTTTTTTTATGCTTATGGAAATTTTTGTTGTCCTTTGGTTGTTGCTCTTTGTACTGATGCTGTTTTTTAAAAAATACTGTACTGTTGGTTTGTTGGTTCTGAAAAAAATAATATTGTTTAAGGATTATTTGTTGGTGTTTTTTATATTTCGCTTACCCTGCAATTTAAAAGATTAGTGCATTGTAATGTTGTGCAGTTTAAAGTTTGGCTTGCTTTTTTGGGGACATTTTGGTTTGGTTTGTCTGATGTTTTTTGTTGAGCTCTTAAAACTTTATTTATAAAAACCTATGGCTAATTATTTACATTGGAAGGTCAGTTTTCTTCTGCGGGGCTGCTTTTATTTTGTAGTTTGATGTTTTCGGATGTGAATGTTCTTTTTATGAAAAGTCTGTAAAAAATAGTTTGGCAATTTTACATATGTTTGAAGATAGTTATATTTTGAAAAGTGACTTTGATTGTTCATTTGCCAAGTTACTTAAGCTTTGCTGCAAATTGCTTTTGCTCTTATGTATAAAAATAAGTAGATGTATTACCTTGATTTCTTTTTTATTACTTAAGACACTTATTGTCTTCTGTTTGTGATGGAGTGTGTGTCCTCCTCTCCTGGTGTTGTTTGATGTGTTTTCTGTGTAGAAAATAAATGTATATTATTTTTTGCAAATATTGTATATAAACATGGTATTGTTACATTTTTTTAAATTGTAACTTTTTTTTGAGATGTACAACTTTGCATTAATTTATAACTTCCACTATCCCTGAGGCACACACCACCATCCAGCACTTTACCTGAGGCAAACACAGGTTGGCGTTGGAATAATATATTTGCCCCCACCACCATCCATTACTTTCCTTGAGGCAAACACAGGTCGGTGTCTTAATAGTACATTTTCCCCCACCAGCCACCACTTTTCCTGAGACAAACACTGCTCAGAGTTGGAATAGTAAATTTGCCCCAACCTCCATCCGGCACTTTCCTTGATGCAAACACTGCTCGGAGTTGGAATAGCAAATTTGCTCCCCCACCAGCCACCACTTTTCCTGAGACAAACACAGGTCGGGGTGGAATAGTACATTTGACCTCACCACCATTCAGCACTTTCCCTAAGGCAAACACTGCTCGGAGTTGGAATAGCAAATTTGCCCCACCACCATTCTGCAATTTCCCTGAGGCAAACACTGCTCAGAGTTGGAATAGTAAATTTGCCCCAACCTCCATCTGGCACTTTACCTGAGGCAAACACTGCTCGGAGTTGGAATAGCAAATTTGCTCCCCCACCAGCCACCACTTTTCCTGAGACAAACACAGGTCGGAGTTGGAATAGTACATTTGACTCCACCACCATCCAGCACTTTCCTTATGGCAAACACTGCTCTGAGTTGGAATAGTAAATTTGCCCCAACCTCCATCTGGCTCTTTCCCTGAGGCAAACACTGCTCGGAGTTGGAATAGCAAATTTGCCCCACCACCATTCTGCAATTTCCCTGAGGCAAACACTGCTCAGAGTTGGAATAGTAAATTTGCCCCAACCTCCATCTGGCACTTTACCTGAGGCAAACACTGCTCGGAGTTGGAATAGCAAATTTGCTCCCCCACCAGCCACCACTTTTCCTGAGACAAACACAGGTCGGAGTTGGAATAGTACATTTGACTCCACCACCATCCAGCACTTTCCTTATGGCAAACACTGCTCTGAGTTGGAATAGTAAATTTGCCCCACCTACATCCACCACTTTTCCTGAGGCAAACACAGGTTGGAGTTGGAATAGTAAATTTGCCCCCACCACCATCCAGCACTTTGCCTATGGCAAACACTGCTCGGAGTTGGAATAGTAAATTTGCCCCCACCACCATTCAGCACTTTCCCTATGCCCAACACTGCTCTGAGTTGGAATACTAAATTTTCCCCACCACCATCCAGCACTTTCCCTGTGACAAACACTGCTCAGAGTTGGATTAGCACATTTGTCCCACCTCCATCCACCACTTTACCTGAGGCAAATACAGGTCATAATTGAAATAGTAAATTTTCGCCACCACCATCCAGCACTTTCCCTACAGCAAACACTGCTTTGAGTTGGAACAGTAAATTTTCCCCCAACACCATCCACCACTTTCCCTGAGGCAAACACAGGTTGGAGTTGGAATAATAAATTTGCCCCCACCACCATTCCAGCACTTTGCCTAAGGCAAACACTGCTCGGAGGTTGAAATAGTAACTTTGCCCCAACACCATCCACCACTTTCCCTGAAGCAAGCACAACTCGAAGTTGAAATAGTTACTTCCCCCCCCACCATCCAGATATTTCTCAGAGGCAAACACATGTCTGGCTAGGAACAGTAAATCGCTCCCCCTCAATATCCAACACTTTCCCCTAGGTCAGCATGGCCTGGTGTTAGACTAGTAAATTAGCCCACCACCTTCCGCAACTTTCTCTGAGGCAAACACAAGTCGGAGTTGAAATAGTTAGTTTGCTCCCTCCACCATCCAGCACTTTCCCTGAGGCAAACACAGCTTGGACATGGAATAGTACATTTTTACCCTCCCCCCAACATCCTACACTTTTCCTGAGGACAGCACGGTTCAGAGTAAGAATAGTAAATTTGCTCCCCCACCATCTTATACTTTCACTGAGTCAAAAATATGTCAGACTTGGAATCATAATGTGTTTTTTCGTCCATCCAACATTTTGCCAGAGCCAAACACAGCTCGTGTATTGTTAATAAATTTTACCCAATCACACACTTTACTATTGGTAATCACAGGTCTTATGTGGAACAATATATTTCACCACAAACCAATTTGGTTTTTAAAGGAAAGTGCAACTGTTTTTAGATTTACATTTTATTAACAGCTGTCCTTCTTTCAAATATTAATGTTTAGGGTTGAATATATATTTTATTATTAAAGCTTTTAATCATATTTATTTATTTTTAAATAATTCTTTTTTTTACTTAAGGAGTTTGTGGATATTTTGGCTGTGTTGTATCTGGTTAATATATCTTGCTGTTTTTTGAAATCAGCAAATGCTTTAAAACATTTAAAAGATTACTTGTTAGTTTTTCGGGTTTATGTGATAATATTATTTTATACATACTTAAATCGTGCAATTACTTCAGACTGTAGATGGCACTGTTTGTGTTATTCAAAGTTCAACTGTTGGCTACTTTGAAAATTGGCTGGTCACAGTGGAATTCAGTTTACAACTGTTTTCAAAATGGTCGTCGGAAGCTTTTATACGTTTCTTTGATGCTGAATGATAATTTAAAAGAAAACATGTTTTTTGCACAGCTTTAAAGCGTGCCTTAGAAGCTGACAAAAACTATAATTATTTTGATAGTTTTATAAATGATCCTTATATCTTTTTTTGTTGTAATGGCTGCCATTTTGTCGAGTTGCGGGCTAGGGGACATTCATAGAAGTAGTAGCAGGAATTTTGTATTTGAATTGTTGGAAATGGTGGCTTAATAATTGTGCGTTCGCTTCCTTGGTTTAAAAAAACCCATTTTTTTGTATTCTTTTTATATTTTTATATGAATGCACAGGTATTAATTCTTTTTGGGATATACTAAAATACACTGGTATTAATTTTAATAAATGAGTATTTATTTGTAATACCAGTGTATTAATACACTTCCCCACCCAAAACCCCTATTTCCCTTGCATCCCATCACAGGGCTTCGTTTTCATTTAAAAAAAAATATAGGGATTTTTTTTACCATCTTTTAATTGAACATAAATGCAGGCTGCAGATCAACATCACATTCAAATTGACATAGCAGGAGAAACACGTGTCCCAGGAATCGCATCTTATTGCAATTACAGGTTATTGGGCATTCTCACTCTCTTAGGGTGTACAATAACAACTCATCTCCCAGGCAAGTGTGAAACATTCCTCATGGCGCCTGCCAATGGCCTCTATATCTAGCCCATGCACCCCATATCTTTTCATCTTTACGTGGGCAGCCCCGACTCTGATATATCACCTGCTCCGCTCCACAGCACCAGTCCAGATCTTGTTTCCGAGCAGCTAGTGCAGGGGCTGCCACTGCCCCCCATGCTTGGGCGATGATCCTCTTGGCCACCCTTCCCACTAAGGTCAGCCACCCGTCACTCCCAGGATGAGCTACCTTGGTAATAGCAGGAAATTCTCACCTACCACCACCGTCATCATTCAGGTTATGCTGTCCCAATACGTTTGAATCCTGGGGCATGACCAAAATATGTGGAAGAAAGACCCTTTCTCGTAACAGCCCAGTACACACTCGTCAGCCACACAGTTGCCCATTTGGACCTGGGCCATTCAGGAAGCATATAATCTGTGGAGAATACGGAGTTGAATCGAAATTTACCTAGCTAAAAAAAATGTGTTTATATGTTTATATTGCTGCTGTGGAAAAATGGAATAGAATAAAGTGGAGAAAGATTAGCACAATCCTCGACCTCCGTGTCCTTAATAGAATTGAAACTTACTGTTACTTAGCTAGGCAAATTTCGATTCTATGTGAGGACCGGAGGCTCTGATTATGCTAGTTCAAAGCTTACTCACCACCAAATGTGCAACATCCACCACCGGTTTAAAGTAGAAATGTTTGAAGGTGGAATCGGGTGACCAGTCCGCGGCCCGCATAAGATCTTCCAACCGGGCACCTAGAGAAAACACCTTCGGGGCCATGGCCCCTCTGGCTGAATGTGCACCAAACTTCTTGGTGTCTATACCCACCTCTTGCATGACCCAGCGCATCCACCTTGCAATAGTGGGGGAAGAGACTGCTTTGTGCGGTTTCCTTAAAGCAATAAGGAGCTGTCTTTCGCCCGGAGGGCGTAATTCCAAAGTTAGGTCCTCCTAGGCCTTGAGGCACTGCACAACACATAGTTTGGGCATTTCAGCAAAAACCGGGTAGGAAATTGTTCTAGAAGCAGACTTCGTACGTCGGCCAACCGTGAAACTTTCACGGTTGGCCCCATCAGGGGAAAAAACCTGTGCAGAAATGTCCAACGCTCGCACGTCCGAAAACCTGCAACAAGAAACTAAACAGAACAACATGGCCAGCTTAGCCGACAATTCCTTAAGAGAAAGGTACCTGTTAGGTTGCCAGGAAAGGAACAGATTGAGAACCATGTTCACATCCCACAAGATGGAGTACCGCGGTTCAGGGGGCAACGACAAACGAATACCCCTCAAGAGTCGGCACGCAAAAGGATGTTCACCCACCGGAGAACCCTCAACTGGTTCGTGACTTGCTGAAATAGTGGAACGCATAGCATTAATGGTTCGGTATGCCGGGCCATTGGTCGCCAATTCAGCCAAAAAATTCAGGATAGGAACAACTCTTGCGACAACAGGATCTAGGTCCCTTCGAAGACACCAACGTAGCCACTTTGCCCAGGCGTACCGATAACGCTTTGAGGTGCTGGAAGCCCATGCCTTTGATAAGAGAGTCTGAGCTGGCTCTGAAAGGCCTGGGTGTGACCAGCGTCCCATGAAAGGCGCCATGCCATGAGGAGCAGAGAGCCTTGAGTGACCAAGTGGTGCTGCTCCCCTTCCGGATTCTGTAGAAGGTGAGGAAATAGGAGAAGTAGGATTGGAGAATCCCAAGGAAGTTCTGGAAGAACTTGAAACCACACTTGGTACCTCCAAAGCAGTGTCATCAACACCACCTCCGCCTTCTGGCAGCGGACTTGAGCCAACAGGCGTACAATCATGGAGAAAGGAGGAAACGCGTAACTCTTCTCCTGACCCCATTCCTGCAGGAAAGCGTCCATTGCTTGCGCTAGCGGATCCGGTTTCCAACTGTAAAATCTCGGGAGTTGGTGGTCCAAGCGGGACGCAAACAGGTCTACTTAGAAGGGGCCCCAAAGGCCTACCAACCACCAAAAAACCTGAGCATCCAGCTTCTACTGACTGAAGTCCCTCAAATGCTGAGAATGCCAATCTGCAACCTGGTTGGCCTGACCCGGGAAGTATTCTGCCATTACCGACACGTGGGGTGCCAAGCAAAAACCCCAGAATTCCTTCGCCAAGTTTGCTAGGGCTTGTGAATGAGGGCCCCCGAGGCAGTTGATGTAATGCACCACGGAGACATTGTCCATTTTTAGCAGGACACACGAGTGAACTCTGTCCTTGGTCCAACGCTGGACCGCAAACGAGCTAGCCAAGAGCTCCAGACAATTGATGTGAAGCTCCTGCTCTTCTATTGACCAAACGCCTCCAGTAGAGAAATCGCCGCAGTGAGCTCCCCACCCTGATCTGCTGGCATCATACTCTATGACAATGTCGGGAACCACCCCAAAAATGCCCCTGCCATTCCAGGCGTCCATATGGGCCAGCCACCATGACATCTCTTCCTTGACCTCCTCGAAGAGAGGGACCCACTGGTAGTATGACAACCCCCTTCTGAGATGATGTGCTTTTAAGCGTTGCAATGCCCGATAGCGCAGGGGCCCTGGAAAGATTGCCTTGATGGATGAAGACAGCAGACCTACCACCCTGGCAATCTGTTGGAGGGAAATGTGAGTCTTTGCGACTGTCTGACGTAGCAGATGCCGAATCTTGGTCATTTTCCGAGAGGGAAGACTCAAAGACGCGTGGACCGAGTCCACCACAATCCCTAGGAAAACAATGCTTTGTGTCGGAAAGGGAATTGACTTGTCCCCCTTGATAATGAATGCCAAACCCTGCAAAAGGGAGACCGTCTGTTGCACCTGGCATGACAGCATCTGAGGGGATTGAGCCATGAGAAGGATGTCGTCCAAATAGACGAGCATCCGAACCCACTGACTCCGAAGGAACTCCACCGCCGGATGGAGATCCTTTGTGAAGCACCAGGGTGCTGAGGACAGTCCGAAAGGAAGGGCGGTGAACTCGTAAACCTGATGTCTCCATTGGAACTGCAAGAACCGAAATTGAGAGGGGTTGGATCGGTACGACCAAATACGCATCCTTGAGGTCTAGCCTCGCCATCCAATCGCCCGGCAAAAGAACATCCCGGAGGAGATGAATCCCCTCCATATTGAAGTGCTTGTACACCAACCATCCATTGAACTCTTTCAGGTTGATGACCGGATGTCACCCCCCGTCGGTCTTCTCCACTAGAAAGATATTGCTCAAAATACCCGGGGATGCAAAACCGCCCGGCAAATTGCCCCTTTGCACAGAAGCTTGGAGACTTCCTCATCAACCAGGCGGGCGTCTGCCAAAGAGAAGGAGATGGGATGAGGAAGCTCCCTTTGATGGGGTGCATCGTAAAACTCAATGTGGAAACCTTGAATGGTCTGCAGGATCCAAGCGTTGTTCATGATGGTTCTCCAGGCCTCTGGAAAGGCCACCAACCGACCCCCAATACAGACTTCAAAAGGAGGAATCAGACTTACCACCAGGTACACGTCCGCCTGCGTTGTTCCTGTATCCACCACGGCCAAGGAATCTCTGTCCCCTGGTTGGATAAAAGTTGGTGTAATTAACGCAAGTGTTGTACTGACCCCGCCCGGAGCCTTGTCCCCTATCGGGATTAGATTGCGGGCCACGGCTGGTCGCGCGGCCCCTGCCAAGGATGGCCCAGATGGACAAACGGTTCTGGAAGACTCGCTTGAAATTGGATTGGGCCTTGTCCAAGCTAGTGAAGGTGGCCACAAACTTACTCAACTCTTTCACAAAAGGGTCCCCAAAAAGGACCCCCTGTGCAACCGCTCCAGCCTCTGAAGATGCCAGGTCGCCCAATTTGGGATCCAGTTTAGTAAGGAGCGAGCGCCTCCGTTCGGTCGAGAGGGCACAGTTGGTGTTACCTAGGAAGATATTTGCCCGCTGTGCCCAATTCGAGAGAACCTCGGGGGATATGGCGGAGCCAGATACTTTTGCCTCCTCCACCATATCCAAGATTTTCGTCATGGGCCCTACTGCGTCAAGGAGCTTATCCTGACAGGAGCGCCAGGAGCGATCAATACCTTTCCAGGGGTCCTACATACACTTGGCCAGCAAGGTGGCCATCTTGGAGTCGAGCTCCGGAGTGCAGGCCACCTTCCCCTCCAATTTGGGGCGAGGGCATTCAGCTCTTAAACAGCCCCTATCCTCTTTCTCTTAGGGTTTGCGGAGGTGGCCCGCCACAAACTTGGCCACCTTGTCCCCAGGCGCTCAGGCCGCCGACTGCGGATGGACACTGTCGTCCGGATTAAGCATGCCTGAATAGTCCTGGGGCAAGTAGGCGGTAGAACTGGCTGGTCACCAAGAACGCAAAGACTCCTCCTCATCGTCCGAATCCACCAGGGAACCCCCATCCAGAGAGGGCGAGTCCGGGCCAATGGACTCCGCGGGGGCCGGGCCGGAGTAGCCACAGGAGGCGGACTGGACTTCTTTGCGCGAAAGACACCTCTGAGCCACTCGAAAGTGTCCAAGTCTACCCCTGGGGCTCCTCCAGGCCCTCCTCTGTGTGACCCCTCTTTGGAAGTGAGGGTCCCTCCCCTTGGGGTAAGGTAGGTACCGACCTAGTGGGGTTCGAGTAGGGGCCAGCCAACTTGGCGCATTCCACTATGATGCGATTGGTTAGGCGCTCCTCCCTGGGTTCCACAACATCATTCACACATTTAAATATGGACTTGTCCACTGCCTGGAAGAACTGATCATCTAGAGGTATGTACTGGCCCTGTTCCTCCTCGTAATACTTGTCGTGGCTCATGTTGACAACTTAACCCAGGCCACCAGTAGACTAAACTCACACTGCACCCCAGCCAAAGGCCTGACTCACTATAAGAGATATCTTTTCACCGCAATTCAAGGGAGCCTGCAACAGAAACCCCCACAGTATGGCAAAAAGGGGACCTCTCCCCCCCAAAGATCAAAGGAAGCCTAGAAACAGGGAATGAAGAGGGTATACCCTCGTACTAGGATGGGCAGCATGACAGAATGCAAAGATTTTTGGGTGGGGTGAAAGCCCGACGTGTAGGCAGCTCAGGACTCAAGCGCACAGGGCCTCAGGCTAACCTGACAGGCCCAAACTACCACCCAACGCGCTAAAGGCTTCCCGAGCCGAGCAAACCTGCCCGCAGGCTTTTTCGCAGCAGTGCCGCAGTACGGACCCCCGTTGGGGCGCATTAATTAATTCCCAGTGAAATATGGACCCCCAAGGGGGTGTCACAGTGTGGCGGCAAGGGACAAGGCTCTCCCCACAGTTGAACTCGCAGCGCATTATCCTAATCTGAGGAGGCGCGCCGCCGAGAACAACGATATGCAAGAGCTCCCCCTAGCGGCCTCAACACACGACTGCACTAAGGGAAAAACCGCGAAAGGAGTGAAAGCACTCGCGCGGCCGGGAACCTGTCAAAGGAAGCAAAGCAAACCACACAGATTCCCCAAAGGCCAGGCAGAGGCCCGCTGCCACATACAACGGAACCCAGCCTTCTATTACCAAGCATACAGATCACAAAAACAGAGTGAACCAAGGGTGACTTATCTGTTTCTTCGGAGCAGCGTAGGAAGAGGAGGGACAAACAGGATGAAGGACCTTTCTAAAACATACTAACACTGAAGAGGGACTAAGCTTGGTTAACATGGACTCATGGATAATGTAATCAGCTTCAAGCTTTTGGAACGTTACACTGTTTTTCTACATTTGGATCCTCTCCTTGGATAAAAAATATTTTTTTGTGTTTATATTGCTGCTGTGGGAAAAATGGAATAGAATGAAGCAGAGAAAGATTAGCATAATCAGAGCTCCGGTCCTGACATAGAATCAGCCTGAATTGTGTCCTTAGGCTACTTCTGGGGGGCTCTGTAGGGCTTCGGCCCAGTCATTGTCAACCACAAGACCTCCGTCTGATTCCCAAGCCTCTCGTACAGGGCCCAAACAGTGTGGGGAGTTGTTCACCATTTCCGATAAGTCCGAGAGAGTGCCTTATCGATCATGGGGTTCGGGAGGAGTCGGTCTTCAAGTTGCGAGTGTTCCGGTATTGTGGACCCCTCTTTCAGATGGCAATGAAGTGCATGGTGAAGCTGTCAGTAACGGAGATAATCCCCGCATTTGGAACCGCTCCCACAGGGTGTCGAAGTCTCTTATTTTACCTCCCTTTCAGACGTCCCCAAGTGATCAATCCCAATAAGGCTCCATTTCTGTTGTTTCACTCTCCCAGGTGGTCACTCTCCCAGAGAGGCGTCTGCTTCGTAAGTTTGTTTGCTCATCCAGTTATTTTTGTTGTTTTATGCCAAGTTTCGATAACTGTTCAGGTATGGACCCGGAGAAGCGAATTACCTCTTCCTTTCCGATATAAGTTCATCAAATAGCTGTTGTTGCTTAATGCCAAATGGTCAACTCTGTACGCTGGTTCCTCTAACGGTGAGAAAGCCCACCCTTTAATATTGACGATCTGAGAAGCCCAGTAGTATTTTCTAATATTGGGAATTTTTAAGTGAATTTAAAGAATATTATGGGGCAAGCACACGAGTATTAATTTTAATAAGCCTACATTAAACACTTCCCCACCCAAAACCCCTATTTCCCATGCATCCCATCCCAGGGGTTAGTTATATTTTTAATAAAAAATATTTGAATATCATTATTATTATTTTTTTAAGTAGAAATGGTATGCGTAATAATGGTATGCATTGTAGTGGTTTGCATTGTAATGGAAGTTTTAGTGCATAAAAATGATTTTGTGATATAATGGTATGCATTAAGAAACTTTAGATAGTTACAGACATAGCTGCACATATTGTAAATAATGCTCAACGCTGATTTTTTTTTTTTTACAATCTCGGTGATTGTTTTTTTCCCCGCTGTTGTATGCTGATACTACATTAAAATCACTGTTTATGGTGACATTCAGTAGAATCTGAGAACTGCAAAAAAGGGAAATTGAAAATGTTATGTAATTCTAAAATGATGTTGTGTTCTTAAAAGTATAATATTATATGCAAAAACAGTTTTTTTCTTATGTTTTGCCTAAGGTAATAGTGAAGTTTGAAAAGATTTTAAATTCAGTTTACAACAAAACTACTCTAAAATAGTTCCACTGAGTTTTGTATCTACATTAGTAAAAAATGTAAGAACAAACAATGTAATAGGCATGATAATGTGAATAATGTTTAGAGCCACTTTTACTGTGCTCATCCATTCCCTCAAACACTATCTATGCACTCATCCATGCACTCAGGTACTGCATGTGTACTTCTCCAATCAACCAGGCACTACCCATGCATTCATGTAATCACTCAGGGACTACCCCTAAATTCTCTCAGGCAGTATACATGCACTTCTCCAATCACCCATGCAGAACGCATCCACTCATGCAATCACCCAGAACCTACCCATGCACTCCTCCAATCACTCAAGCACTGCCCATGCATTCATGCAATCACTTAGGCACTACCCAAGCACTCATCCATGCACTCACTCTCTACCTCTGCAGTCAAGCAATCACCCAAACAGTACAGATGCACTCAGTTCAAAACTTTATTCGGTTATTAGTACAGAATAACCGTAAAAGTACAAATAAGAAAATCACAATTATAAAAATTCTTCCAATGCACCTAGATCAATTCATCACAATTCAGGTTACAATTGATTTCCGTGATTTAAAAACATTTTTTAGGAATGAGGAAATAAATACAATGGTTAAAATATTATTGAGCTTTCGTACAGCTAAAAAAGCAGGGCGACAGCGATTAACACCCATGGTCTTCAGTAACGGAACAAGCCACATTCGCCTAGGCATAGTACAATTTACAAAAGAATAATATATGTATATCTGATTGATCTGATAAATCATTACAGGGGCATTAATCAGGTTTTTCGACCAATCGTTCATAACTGGGAAACTGAGCAACCTAAACAACAAATTCATTCTAAATCGGGTTAACAAGAACCTCTCATGGTCACTCATTTTCAAGTTAAGATATGGCTGTATTTTCCTTGAGATTACGATTTGTTCATGGGCCACTACCATTTTTTTCTTCATTTCAATCGTGGTTCTGTGATCGTGCAGGTAGGTCATACATTTCTCTTTTAAAAACTTTCTTGAAATGTTACAGAGAGAAGATGGTTCTAGGAAATAGTGCCCCATACCCAATACCATAAGAAATTCCCTCACATAGCACAGCCATCTTATACTGCCACTCTTTTCTAGCCCAACCGCATTTTCATGATCAAACGATTCATCCCGCACTCATTAGTTGTCCAAATCCTATGCCATAAAAGAACTGGGGCAGTCTTTATAGTATCTTCCAAGTAAGGTTCCCCAAGTTCTGCATGACAGACATACGTGGAGACACTTTGTGGAACAGCTAGAAGGTATTTCATATAACAGTTTTCGATCACCTGTAGGGAAGTAACATTCGTGTGGCCCCACAAACCTGCGCCATATCTCACAATTGCTAAACAAGTAGCTTTATATACAATTAGCATTTCCTTGATTGGTTATCTCTCCATTTTATGGCTAAAATTTTTTAGAGCCGTGATCGATTTACAATACAGTCATTTCCTAGTGTTAATAGTGGTGTTCCATAGGCCCGTACAATCAAATAAAACTCCTAGGTAAGAAAATGTTGAGGTAAAATCAACTAGGGTAGAGTCTAAAAAGATTGCCTTTCTCTTTTTGTGTGCACCCAAACCACAGTTCATGGTGAAAGTGTCTGAACAATTTATTTTTAAATCTAATCTTGTCATAAAATCTGAAAAGGATGTAACCAATTTTTGCATTGCCTGCGGTGTTCTAACCATCAAGACGGCGTCATCGGCATACAACAAGGTTGGGATTGGTCTTTCCCCAACCATTGGCATATCCCTACACTCATTCAATAATGTGTTCTCCACATCATTTATATAGAGTGTAAAAAGAAAGGGAGCCAAGACGCACCCTTGGCGTACACCCCTTCCAATTTCAAAAGATTCTGTGCATTCACCATTTTTCCCAAATCTCACTTTGGCCGATGCTCCTAAATAGAGTTCCATTAGAAAGTTAATATTGGAAGGATCTATCCCCATTTTACCCATAACCAACCAGAGTTTGCTGTGTGATACACAGTCAAAAGCAGAGGTTAAATATATAAAGGTTAAAAACATACTTCCCTCCTTTGCTTTTCTGTACTTTTCTAATAAAATGTGCAAATTCAAACATTGTTCGATTGTACCTAGTCCTTTTCTAAAGCTGTACTGTAAATCGCTGATTGTTTTATTTTCCTCCGCCCATAATTGAAGTCTGTTTAAAATTACCCATCCAAAAACCTTGACGGTCGAGTCCAAGAGTGATATTGGGCGATAACATTGGCAACTGACTCTATCGCCTTTTTTAAATATAGGCACTATCAGGGATTCACACCAGTAGGGAAGAAGGCCCTTTTGAAGTGTGGCATTAAAGAGTTGTGCAAGAATCGGGGCCCATAAATCTCTGTTGTTTTTATATAAGTCAACCGGAACCCCATCAGGGCCCGGTGCTTTCCCCCCCAAACTTGCATCCATACTTTCTAGTACCTCTGTAACAGAGATATCAAGAGCCAAACTACTCTTTGAAAGGGTGCAATCTCCCACTAGTTCTTTCTCAGCTACAGGTTCCTGCCCTGCAGTTTCGGAGTACAACTCTGAAAAATGCTTAACCCACTCCTTCTCCGGTATTGCTACTTCTATTACATCACTGATGTGATCATTCAGAAAAGGGGTATTAACGATTTTCCAGAAAGATGCAGAATCTTTACTTAATGATGCTGCACACAAGGAGTCCCACACATCTTTCTTTACGGCATCTTTTCTCCTTTTAAGGGTCTCCTTGTAGTTTTTTCTACAGTTCCTAATTAGGGCAACATCCTTAACTGGGGCATGTAAAACTTGTTTTACTTTTGAATAGGCCTTTGTACATGCTGAATCAAACCACCCCTTTTGTACCTTGTTACCAGCTTTTACCTCAACCCATAATAAATTTCTAATCTGCGTGGTAATCATTAAGAAGTTCTTAATTATATCAGAATCAGCAGCATTTACATCAAGGCAGACACAGAATTGAGGCTCCATACTTTTAATCAATTTTTGTAGAAACTCTTCTGGGACAATTCTTGTCCACTTTAAAAAGTAACCATTTTTCTGAGCCATGGAAATATCACCTACTAAATCTTTAGGCTTAGCCCTTCCACACAGTTTCTTTGGTCTACCTCGTAGAATCAAACCAAGGAGAAAATGCTCACTTAATGAGTCCTTAAGGGTGGTAAATTCCTGTATCATGCCCCCATGTCTAACAGTCATAATTATATAATCAATTGTTGTGTTTGCCCCTCTACCATTAAAGGTGGGGAGAAATGGGACCTCAGGGCTGGCCAATATATTGCAAAGCCCATATCACACCCAAATACAGATGCACTCCTCTAATCACCCAGGAATGACGCATGCACTCATGCAATCTCACCAGCACTACCCATGTACTCCTCTGATCACTCAGGCACTTCTCATGCACTCAGGCACTATTCCTGCTCTCATGCAATCACCCAAGCAGTACCCATGCACTCCTCTAATCACCTTGACACTACCTATGCACTCATGCAATCACCCAGGCAGTACCCATGTACTTATCCATGTACTCTGGCACTATGCATGCACTCATGCAATCTCACAGGCACTAGCCATGCACTCCTCCAATCACTCAGGCAGTACACATGCACTCCTCCAATCACCAAAGCACTACCATATACTTTTATATCACTAAGGCACTGCTCATGCACTCATCCATGCACGCAGGCACTACTCCTGCACTCTTGCAATCATTCAGGCAGTAAACATGCACTCCTCCATACACCCAGGCAGTAGCCATGCCCTCATGCAATCACGCAGGCACTACCCATGCACTCATACATTCTCAAACATACTACCCATGCACTCATCCATGCCCTCTGGTGATACCTCTGCCCTCATGCAATCACACATGAATGACCCATGAACTCCTTCATTGCCCAGACAATACCCATGCTCTACTCTAATCACCCAAGCACTGCCCATGCATTCATGGAATCAATTCAGCGCTACCCCTGCACTCCTCCATGCACTCAGGAACTACTCCCATACTCATGCAATCACCCAAGCAGTACATATGCACTCCTCCAATCACCCAGACACTATCCATGCACGCATGCAATCACCCATGAACTACCAATGTACTCATGGATGTACTCAAGCACTACCCCAGCACTCTTGCAATCACTCAGGCAGTAGAGATGCACTCCTCCAATCACCCAGGCACTACACATATACTCATCCATTCTCTCAAATACTACCCGTGCACTCATCCATGCCATCACGTGCTACCCCGGCATGCTTGCAATCACACAGGCACTACCTTTGCACTCCTTCAATAACCCAGGCACTAGCCATGCACTTATGCAGTCACCCAGGCACTACCCATGGACTCATCCATACACTCAGGCACTACCTTTGCACTATTGCATTCACTCAGCCAGTACACATACACTCCTCCAATTACCCAAGTAGTAGCCATGCGCTCATGCAATCACCCAGAGACTACCCATGCACTTAATTTTTCTGACAAATACTACCCATGCACTTATCCATGCCCTCAGGCACTATCCCTGCACTCATGCAATCACACAGGCACTACTCATGCACTCCTTCAATGAATCAGGCACTTCCCATGTACTTATGCAATCACCCAGGCACTTTTCATGCACTCATACATTCTCACAAATACTACCCATACACTCATCCATGCCCTCAGGTGCTACCCCTGCCCTCATGCAATCACACATGAACGACCCATTCACTCCTTCATTGCCCAGACAAAACCCATGCACTCATTTAATCACCCAAGCACTACCCATGCATTCATGGAATCAATTCAGCGCTACCCATGCACTCCTCCATGCACCCAGGCACTATTCCTGTACTCATGCAATCACCCAATCAGTACATATGCACTCCTCTAATCACCCAGACACTATCCATGCACTCATGCTATCACCCAGGAACTACCAGTGTACTCATGGATGTACTCAAGCACTACCCTGGCACTCTTGCAAATCCATCAGGCAGTAGATATGCACTCCTCCAATCACCCCAGGCACTACCCATGCACGCACTTATGCAGTTACCCAGGCACTACCCATGCACTCATCCATATACTCAGGCACTACCATTGCACTTTTGCATTCACTCAGGCAGTACACACAAGCACTCCTCCATTTACCCAGGTAGTAGCCATGCACTCATGCAATCATCCAGGGACTACCCATGTACTCATCCATTCTGCCAAATACGACCCATGCATTGCACTTATCCATGCCCTCAGGTGCTATCCCTGCACTCCTGCAATCACACAGGCACTACACCTGCACTCCTTCATACACTCAGGCACTACCCATGTACTCATGCAGTCACCCAGGCACTACCCATGCACTCATCCATGCTTTCACACACTACTCCTGCAGTCATGCAATCACCAAAGCAGTACAGATGCACTTCTCCAATCATCCAGGCTCTATGCATGCACTTATGCAATCACCAAGGCAGTATGCATGCACTCATCCATGCACTCAGGCACTACAAATGCACTCATACAATCTCACATGCACTACAAATGCACTCCTCAAATCACTGTGGCGCTAGCCATGCAATCATAAAATCACTCAGGCACTTCTCATACACTCATCCATGCACTCAGGCACTACATCTGTACCGCGAGACTGTACGAACGCAAACACGTGATTAGGAAGCGCGAACACGTCATTCGGACGCGTTATCTTCCTTCCGGCGCAGTGTTGGTAAGATCGCGTTCCCGAACACGCAGAAACTACAATCTGGCACAGAATATCTCTCGAGCACGATAAAACCTTCTCGAAAATGATCATTTTGCTCAGAAAAACCCCTCAGATTGTGATTTGGTTGTAGTCTTTTGTGCTAGGAGTCCTCTTCTTTTCCACTCTTTTTTTCAAGAGGAAGGAAGTGTCCCTGAGTCTCCAACTTCCTGTTCCTGTCTAGCAGGCTCCTCCCAGTGCTTTATCCATGTGCTGTTCACTTTCATTTGGATTTGGAGCTGGAAGGATCACTTTTTGTGTATGTCTGCTGCATCATATCATTGGATTGGATTTATTGAGGACTTTTGGATTTGAGATTTTATTTTACAAGTAAGTTGGAGAATTTGTGTACATGTTTGTTTGATTGGGGTTTTCTTTTTTTACCTACATTTTTCTGGGCTTTTCATACTTTAAAAAAATTATTGTTGTGGGAGGCCTGTATTTTTATGAGGGGCCAAGTTGTATTTCTTTGAAATTTCAGCTAGTAGGCCCAGAAGTACCCATGCGTCCAACCATGTTTCTGTGGTGTCTGTTGAATTTCAAGTTTTTAAACATCATGGATGGCATTGGATTGAATTGCAAACTGTGTTTTTTGGAGTGCAATTTCAGTTTTTGGGTGTGTGTTAATGAAATAGGGGCTTTTCAGCCAATAGGTAACCCTAGGAGTTCATATACTCAGTGTAGGCCTGCTTGAGTTCATTGTATGCACTTTCTGTGGGTGGCCTGGCCATGTGGTGGCAGACATTTTGTGGGACCAGCCACTCTGCTTTTGCCATAAGCCTTGAAGCTTGTGGCCTACTCTGCCAGTAGGCACAGAGGTACTCATCATCAGTCATTATGGTTGCATGAAAGTTAAACAACTCTTTCTGTGTTGTCTGTTGAATTTTAACATCATGTATGGCATGGATGGCTTTGGATTGATTTGCAAAATGTGTTTTTGGGGTGGAATCTCACTTTTTGGATGTTTGTTAAATAAATATGGCTTTTCTGCCAGTAGGTAACCCTAGGAGTCCAGCTTGTGTAGTTTTGGTAACTTTTCACAGTGCGACGACGCAAACGTACAGTTTTTGTCTTCTTCGCGCGCTCAATCTGTGTGTTTGCACACGCGATAGCGACTTTTTGTGCAGTTCGCAATGCCGAACACGCCGAATTTTCAATCTGGCAAGCAATACATCTCGAGCTACATAAAACCTTCTCGAAAATGATGATTTCGTTCATTTTGCTAAAAAAACTCCTCAGGTTGTCATTTGGTTGTAATTTTTGGAGCATGGAGTCATTTCTCTGTTTTCAATTCCTTTTTAGAAGAGGAAGGAAGTTCCCCAGAGACTCCAACTTCCTGTTCCTGTCCTTTGTATGAACTTTCTTATATTGGGTGGGCTGACCATGTGGGTGGCGGACATTTTGTGAAGCCAAGCATTGTGCTTTTGCCATAGCCCTGCATTGTCTGTCTTCTCTTTCTTTTCATGTTGTTGTGTGTGGCCAGGCCATGTGGTGGAGGCCATTTTGTGGGACCTTCCACTGTGCTTTTGCCATAGGCCTCCAAACTTGTGGCCTATTCTGCTAGTAGGCCCAGACTCCCAGAGGTACTCATCGGGGGTGCTTGATGTAACTGTTTCTATGTTGTCTGTTGAATTCAAACATCATTTAGGGCATGGATGGCATTGGATTGAATTCCAAAATGTGGTTTTTGGGGTGTAGTTAACTTTTTGAATGTGTGTTAATAAATGCCTTTGTTGCATCTGTATGTGTTGTTGTTGTGTAACTTTCCAACCTTGTTAGCCATGCGGATTTTCTTTTTTGCATTAAAGCTGTGATTTGTAACAGGCATCCTCCTTTGTCTGGCCATACAGGGATATAGGCCTGTTTGTGCCTGTGATGAGTGACCATGTGGCTGGGGGCCATTTTGTGGTGGTAGTAGTAGTGTGCTGTTTAGTTTTTGCTACATAGGCCTGTGTGTCTTTCCATTGTTCCTCTTGGCTTACTGCTTCCATCCCCATTGCCAGCTGCAGGTCCCTGATGCCGCATCCATCCCACATGATGCACAAACTAAGGACAAACAGGTTGCACTTCCACTACATTTGAATTTTAGTTCTTTGCTATTCTTACTCTTACTGAGTGTACACTAGTAGTAATTAAAAGTAAAGCGCAACAAATTCCACGTTTGACTGATGTTCTTCTGCCTTCTTTGCTTGTAGGTGCACAAAAGACTGAGGAAGAGGCGTCTGTCATTATCGCCAGTTGTACTGCCAGACAGACGTCCTGCTATTGTACATGATGTGGTGGTGTGACCTGACCAGACATCTCTGCAACTTGTGCAACTGGGTGCTGCTGACATCTGAAGAAGATGGGCCCAAAGAAAGCAAGTAGCAGGTCCTCCAAGATCAAGAAAGTTGCTGAGAAGAAGAAGGAAGAAAAGAAGAAGGAAGTGACACTTAAATCTGGTGTTGACACCAAAACCTTTTTTGGGTAACCAAAAAGTACGCCTGCAGCAGCAGTGTCCTGGGGCAAGCTGGGGGCAGCGCCTCCGCATCAGTGGGCTCAACCCACCAACCCAAGCCCAAGCAGATGAGTGTCGAAGAGGTAGCCAACCTAAAGGTGGAAAGCAGTGATGCTGAGTCTGACCTATCTCAAAGTAATACACTATTAACGCATGAGGTAACACAGCAGATAAGTGATGAACAACAACAACCGCTATCACCGCCCGCAATAGTAGTTGTTGTTCCTCCCGAAGTAGGGGCAGTTCAGGAAATTGAGTCTCATGCAGAGGAAGAAGAAGAGGAAGATACTCATTCAGGAGATCCATTGTCTCCCAAATCCCCAGCAAGGAAAAGGAGGGTTAGTCCATCGAGTTCTTCGCCAAGCATCCCTTTTGATAATCTAGATCTCACTTGGGAGTCACAACAATCTGAGCATGAGAGGGAGACACATCCCAAGACCAGGCTAGGGAAAAGGAAGGTTCCAGAAAGCCTTAGACTTATGGAGGACGATGTAGAACAGCAGGATAATGATGATGAAGATACAGTTATCATGAAGATCACTCCCACCCGAGGACATGGAGACCAACATCATTAACCTATCCAGAATGTCTGCAAGTGCGACTAGGGATGTAGCACGCATACCTCCAACACAGGCAACACCAACACAACCTCCAACTTCCATATTTACATTAGCAAAGGGCCTGCAGCGTCCAATATCCAGCACAAGCGCCACATCAGCAGAAGTAGGTAGTGGTACTGCACAGCCACAGAGACAAATTCAACACACACCCTCAAGCTCATCCGGCATTGGAAGTGGCACCTCTAGCAGGAGACAAAAGTTAAGCTTCCCAGTGTGAGACTTCTTTATGGTTAGCATAAAGGAGGAGAACAGTGCTACATGCTCTATTTGTCATACCTCTGTTAGTCATGGTAAGCTTGGTACAAACTATGGTACCGGAGGCCAAATGACCCATCTGAAAAAACACCACGCAATCACCTGGGAGGACCACCTTCGTCGCACAAAAACTGGAACGATTGTTGTTGGTGGGGATAAAGGAGTAGAAGGTCTTCTCACGGTGGAACAGGAAGAAGAAGAGGGATTTATTCTCTCTGGTAGTGGTACACAAAGTAGCCCTGTCCCCAGCACTACAGTGGTACCTCCCACATACTCAGCATCAGCAACATCTTAGTGGCACTTGAGTAAGAGTCAGCCTGAGACACCAAGGAGTACTGCGATACAAAAAAGTGCTGCGTCAAGCCGAACAGAAAGGAATACCACGCAGCGTACCATTCTTAGCGTGTTTACTAGACAGGAGGGACAGTACGAACGCAACCACCCAATAGCACGTTTGTATAATGCGAAGCTGGCTAAAATGTTAGCGCTGGACCTACTCCCTTTTTCTTTTGTTGAAGGGGTGGGTTTTCTGTAATTTGTGACAACCATCTGCCCAAAATGGAAGGATTTCAGCCGCTACTATTTTGCCTGAGTTGCTGTTCCAGCACTACATCACGAAGTGCTGGAATTGCTTAGAAAAGCCTTAAAACAGACAGCTGTTCAGAGTATTCACCTGACAACAGACATGTGGACCAGTTGCCAAGCCACTGATTACATGTGCATCACTGCACTCTGGATCTCTTTTTTTGGGTTTTAGAGAAAAGATATCTGCAGGCATTGACACTGCTGAGATTTTTAATGACACTCGCAAACATGCAACTGTAGCCATGTTTGCTATGGAGAAATCTCATACTGCTGGAAACATTTTGAATGAGTTTAACAGCAAGGTCTTTGAGTGGCTGCGACCAAGATCGCTTAACATTGGTTTTGTTGCCAAGGACAATGGCAGTAATGTAGTGAAGGCCATGAAAGGTGATGGCTATTTCAGGATCCTGTGTTTGGCACACTGCATTAACATTGTTGTTCAAGACTTCCTAAAAAATGTAAGCAAAGTCAGCAACTTATTGACCACCTGTAAAACAATATGCACACATTTCAACCATTCTTTTAAAGCCCGGAAGCAGCTGAAGGTCATTCAAGGTGAGCATAAAATCCCAGTCAAAGCACTCATCCAGGAGGTGCCAACACAATGGAACTCAACTTATTACATGCTTGATCATCTGTTTGAGCAGTACATACCACTTAATGCTTATGTCATGACAAGAAGATTAGGGGATCCTACTGTGAAAGCCATGACCATTGAGATGGTGCAAAGGAACCTCGTTAAATGCCTGACAGAGATGCTACTTCCTTTTGAGGTCTTCACACGTGCAGTCAGCAGGGAGGACTGTACTATGGGCCAAGCTATCCCATTGTTGTACATGCTGGAGCAACAGCTGAAGGAGGTGTCTGAAACATACAAAGGTGTGAAAGACAAAGTAGACACTTGTTATTTGGCAAACACCTTAGCCTTTCGCTTATCTGAAAATACAAGGATTCAAAATAGGATTGTTTCACATCGACATTACATTACTGCCACAATTTTGGATCCACGATACAAATTATTTCTGAACAGTAATGCAGTAATTCCTATTTCAGCAGTGGATGTTGCCAAGTACAAAACTTTAATAGCTGAGGAAGCCACTAATTTAGAAAATGAACGGCTCGCAATTAGAGGCTTGCCAGTGCCACCCCAGGACAGAGCAAGTACTGCAGGGCATCCAGAGTCAAGTTCTACTTCAGAGCATGAGAGCAGTGCATTTGCTTCCCAGCAGTCACCAACACTACCGATTATAACATCAACAACAGCACCAACAGATTCAGATTAATCAGACACAGCAAACCAAATGATAACTGATTGGTTTCTAATAAAAGGGATGGGTAAGTCAAAAGAGGTCAAGCACATCGAAGCACCCCTGAACATTGAGTGGATGGTCCAGGCCTATCTGGATGACACAACGGAGGTCTTCATGGAGCAAA
This sequence comes from Lissotriton vulgaris, assembly GCF_964263255.1. Lineage (NCBI taxonomy): Eukaryota > Metazoa > Chordata > Amphibia > Caudata > Salamandridae > Lissotriton > Lissotriton vulgaris. The sequence continues at coordinate 26,242 of NW_028247405.1, read as the reverse complement.
GCCCATTGGTGTATTGGTATGGGAAAAGAAGCCAATGGCCAGTGCTCAGCAGGCTGGGGATAAAGTATCTGGCTTGCCATGTGGCAAGTGTCTCTTCTGAGCGTGTTTTCAGTGCTGCTGGTGGCATTGTAACTGTGAAAAGGACCAGTCTCTCGTCCAAAAAAGCGTGGAGAGGTTAACCATGATCAAAATGAATCAGCACTTCATACCACCGGACTACAAAATATGTGAATCACAGCAGGAAGAGGAGATCGACTCCAAAGACATAAGTAGTGGGTTACATGACCTACTTCTGCCTGAACCACCAGAGTTTGAGGACGAGCTCCTCTTTCCTGACAACTAGGCTTTCAAATTGTTACTTTCTTCCTTCCTTTATTTGTGTGTGTGTGTATATCTGCATTTCTGGTTCAAATCAAACCACAACAAATCCATCACCCCCGTCTCCTATTTTTATGTACCTATTAAAATTTCACATCTGTGCATTTAACTGTAAACTCCACTCCTCAGAGTCCTGCTCCATCTTCCTGACTCGCCCTAAATACATTTCCATCAAGCCAGACATTGGATGGAGATGGAGAATAGTACAATAATGTAGCCACTAATAGTTCCTCCATAACAAGTAAAACGTACATGACTATAGCCATCTTCTGTTTTGTTTCCAAGCCGAAACTCATCACTGTCCTAAGGCTACCGCCTCTGTCTGCAGGCATCCACAACTCTTCACTGTCAGAACTTGAGCAGGCATCCAGAAGTAAAGTAAACTCATCTTCAATTTCAGAAGGCTCGGCATCTCTGATCTGATAGCCAAAGAGAAGAGCAAGACAGGTATATGATTAATGAATGATGCCATGTATTGCATTGGATGTAGTTAATATGCAAAGTAAAAGGGACTCAAGTGACAGTCAGTGTTTACTTGTTGTTTAATAACCACATTGTACTCCTACTACTGCAGGTGCAGTCTGGACTTACTTAATCGGAGTCACTCACTACAGACTGAGTTAGTGTGGGACAACACGTACACGTACCACAACATGATGATGACCATCCTATCTTTGCACGCAGTCACTCAGTTGGATTTGAGATGATTGATGGAATAACTGCGTTTCATGAACTGGCATAGAAGGTAAACACAACAATTCAACTAGAACCACACCAGACCTAGGCTACATGTCCGTGCAGTGGTGGAGTCGAATAGTGGCATGATGACTGACAGTGGCGCATTGATTTAGTCACTTGATTTGGAAAATGCTAGGTTGCTGTATATGCCTTTTTGTCTGGCTCTGTCAAAATTTAAGGTAAATGGAGTTTGGGTCACAGCCTAGTGCTGTGGGCCTGTTCTGTGCTGGCTCTTGTCCTGTTGTTCTTGTAGATTATGCTGTGTAAATAGTATTAGAGTAGACACAATGTATCCAAGCCGCCTCAGTCTGAAAGTGTTCTCGCTCAAGAGTCTTGTCTTCTTGCACTACACCGTAATTGATGCTTTTTTTAATTCATTTATTTTTCAATACCCCTTTTGTTTTTCCATCTACACTTACAGGCCGGCCTTTACCCGGTGCTATTATACTTGGAGCAACAACTCACACTTACCTTACCAATCCACATCAGCCAGCCAGTGGCACCCAAGAATGATGTGCAGAGTCACTGTCCATGGAAGGGAGGACCAAGATGAATTACGAGATACAACTCCACAATTGGACCTGGATAATACAGTAACTTTAGTATCATATTCCTCATTCGTCTTTAAATTAATTTGATTCCTTTTTTCTCTTCAATCATTTTACGACTGTGTGTTGCTGTATTGTTGTTTGTTTGCTAATTGATCCATACAACTATTTTTAAATGTTCTTTGCTAGCTTTCAGCCCGGTACAGCAGGTAATTAGGGTTTCTCTGAGGGCATACAGGCAAGGCAAATTTCATATAATGCTACTTCCCTGTACTATCTAATTGTGTAGTAGTAGTTAAGTACTACTCATTAACCATCAAGTTATCTTCATATGCATGCATTTCCTTTTTCTCCCTTTATAGATTTATTGGATAGTGGATCATCGTCGTCTTCTAAGATTGTTTTACTTTTGTTGTCTCCATGCGTACTGTTTCTCTTTGTCAAACCTTTCCCCAAACCCCCTTCCCATCTATTCATCCAACCCTCTTCCCCAGGGCTGTGTGATTTTATATTGAGGTGTGATGTGACTACATTAAATGTACACCAACCATTGATCACACGCTTGCTGGGGCAGATGTGGTGAAAGCAACACTAATTCAATTTCAAAGCAGGGCGAGGATCTTCTTCTGCATGCCCACCCATGCTCAGTCTATGTACAAGACAGTTTATTTTCCAAAGGGACCAACCTAATACATCATAATTAATTGCCGGCATTGATTGGATTCAGAGCAGTAAAGTTTACAAATGATGATTGTGTTAAGTCATTCCTTCGACACAACTACAGTTTAACTTCTTAACTTCTTGTACTAGGTTGTCCCCGCCACCATTATGTTTTCTTTCACTTTAGCAATTGCAATATTGTTTATTTGGCAGTCTTTTTCTGTACTGTACTTTTCTACTACTCCCACAGTCTCTCTCAGGCAAGTGACTGTCTCTTTTTTTTGTTTGCAAATTCTACGCCAGTGTCAACTACTACCACCACAACCATGGCATCTTCTCCATTCTCTTGGGAAACCATGCAGCCATTGCTGTGCCGAACTTAATCCTCATAAAACACAGGTAAGATGTTTGCTGGGAGGTATAATGGACTAGGAGGAGCAACTGACAGTATTAGTAGGACAAATATAACTCAGTGAGGGGTACCGCATCTATCTGTTTGCATGTTACAAAATTGGCAGATTATTTAAATCCAACATCGGCTGCTGCCCTGCATCAGCAAGGAAACCTTGTGACGTAAATACATTTGTGAAACAGTAAGCCCCCCACAAAACATTAACATCGTATGTGTAAGTATAAATAAATAACATTTATTTCCCTAACAAACATAAACTATCCCTCACCTCACCTCACCCACCCCTCTCCCTAACCCCAACCAATGTCCAAGTCCACCCAATGTCCAAAAAATAAGAAACCCCAACACCCAATTCCCCCCCACCAACAAAAGTACTAAAAAAGGGGCAAATTAACAGAGTCCATCTTCAATCGGCTGGTTTTCAGGTGTTTGTCCACCAAGATTTTGACTCGCTCTTCTAATTGGTCCTTGAGCTGTGCCATCTGGAGGAGAATTTTCTGGCGAAATGCCAGGCACTTACATTTGCATCAATGTGGGGGAGCAGCAGTTGTTGAAAAAGGGCGGCGGTGGGCGGCTGCCTGACCGCGGCGCCATACTACTGGAGGCGGGGCCTGGCTGGGACCTGGGGCATTGGAAGAGGCTGCAGCTGCTGCCGCCTCCTCCTCCTCCTCTGCCTGAGCCACCAGCTGGCAGTATTCTTCACAGATGGCCTCCAGTTTCCGACGCCGGGCCCTGGCTGACAACTCCTTCCGCGTTGGTTTTTGAGAAGGAGGATCTATCAAAAAACCAACGCGGAAGGAGGATCTCTGGACAGAAGCCCTTCAGCAATGATAGTTCTGGAAAAGAGACGGGACGCTACGGTGGAGTTCCACGCCTCCACGTAGCACCTGAGCATCCTGTTCCCTCGCTCCTCCCAACATGAGGATGATGGCGGCTGCTAGCTGGCGTTCGCACTGCTCCCATTTTCTTTTTTGTGCCTGTGTTTGCTGAGTGGACCCTGCCTTCGGATGCTAGCATGCTGACAAGCAGTTAAACCGGTTGGTGTGACTGCAACATGATAAACATTTATGCGCTGCTGGGGGAGATAGACCTACTTGGAGTTCACAGCTTGCATCAAGAGGACGCCGCTTTCTCACCCCTGGTATCCGGAGCAGGTCTCCCCCCGCTGCCTCAAGCATTTTGCCATCTGGCGCGGCCGCTGTGTGGGGGGGACTACGTGTCCCAGTATACTAGCGGCAGGAGGCTCCATCCTTCAGAGGGCTCTGTTGGAATTGCGGGCACTCGGGAAGGGAAAAAACGGCACAACAAGCTTTGCTTCACCCTGCCGAGTGCATCATTGATTTTCTACAGAGGATTCGTAGATGAGAGACTACGGAAGATTGACAGTCTGATACAGTTAAATCCTTCATCTGAAAGCTTGCTGTTTGTCTTAAGGGGCATCCCTTGAGGGCTATCCCGTATCTCTTGTGTCCAGAGTCGGTCTCCCCCTACCCCTGGTATCCGGAGCCGGTCTCCTCTCCGCCCCGCCGCGTAAGCCTTTTTTGTCAACTGGCGTGGCTGCTGTGTGGGGGTGTCGGGTCCCTATGCGCTTTGTAGCAACGAGATGCCTGTGTACACTTGGGGCTTGTGAAAGACACTTAAGCTTCAGTTGGAGCATTCTGGATTCCAGGATTCATTGATTTGAGACTGATGACAGCGGATTTGAGGCCTATTTTCTGGTCTTTTGCCCTTTGCTTCCAAAATGTTTGGCACCTTGGATAAGTCCTTATTTGGTACATTCCAAGACATTGCTAGAGAACTTAATATATATACATTATGGGCAAACGTTTGAATGCACGTACTAAAGCAAGAGCCCGTCGCCAGCAAGCTAGAGAGGCAGCGGAAGCAGCTAAACAGATAGATAAAGGGCGGATAAGGACAAGGTCTCAGCCCATTTCTCTGAGAGCTCAGATGAGCTGGATGAACCCCTCACATCTATACCTTTATCAGTTCTAACCAGCTCAAGTGACTTGACATCGGTGGAGCCCTCAAAGGGAATGGATAATCAAACTGCTTCTGAGGCGGCTCAGACCGAGTTATGTATCAGTAACGGCCTGAAAGAAGATAGAAAAGTTCAGACACCTGTGGCACTTAAACTCCCAAAGCAATTTCCTCTGTTCGAGAAAAAACTTAGCATGGCGGTACCCAGTAGCCCAGTTGAGCCCGTAGTTTTTTTCAGGCTCAAGCCATATCTTAGAAACACCGGTAACATCCACAGTTATAGCTCCTTCCGGAATAATGGTCTTAACATCAAAGTCAGCTGATATAACACCATTTAACTTCTTACCTTTTGTTGAAAAAATCTTACCATCTGTAGGTAAAGGAGAGAATGTTCCGGTTAATTCTACAGTACCACAACTTGACCTCAAATCCACGAACACTGCAGATCAATTTAACCCAATCTTAGGGATGGATATTGAGACTGTGGGGGAGCTCCAGATGTCAGTCAAAGACATGTTGAATTTGATTTTAGACGAGGTGAGGTAATTGAAATGGTTTAAAAAAACTGAGCTGACTGTGTTACATCAACGATTGGAAAAAATCGAGGATCTGGTGTCCACTTTCCCCGCTCGTCTTCAAGAGGCTGAGGGTAGAATCTCAGGTCTGGAGGATAAAATGATGGAGTTTAAGAGGGATGTTAAAATCATGTTCAAAACCTCTAAGGCTTTAGAAACCAAACTGGATGATTTGGAAAATTATAACCGAAGATCAAATCTAAGAATAGTAGGGGTTCCGGAAGGAATAGAGGGGTCGGATATGGTTTACTGGGTTACCTCTTTTCTTCAGCATGAAGAAATTCCTGAATTCAAGGGAGACTTAACGATCACCCAAGCCCATCGGGTTCCGGCCCACCGCTTTCCTAATTCTACACTTCCCCGCACTATTCTGATGAACCCAGTAAAAGAGACGATTTTATCTAGAGGTATTAAACAGAGACAGTTCCCTCGCCAACGCCACTACAATGTGTCGAATCTTTTCAGACATGTCCGCTGCTGTGGCCCGGAGAAGGAAGGAATTCGTAAAAATTCTTCAGCTGTTTAGAGCCAAGAGTGCCCAAGCTACGATTTGCTCAGCAGTCAAAATTAAAAGTTATAGTCAAGGGCAAATTTTACATGTTGACAGATGTTGCTGAAGCACAGGAGCCGCTTAATAAGATTTTGTGTGGCTATAAGGTTCTGAATTGACTTTTTGCTTACTAAAAAAAAAAAAATTCATAAGGTTTTGAAAATTCAAAAAAGTTTGGCTTGCTTTTTGTATAGGCTCTTTTTTTCATTCTTGTGGGGGCTGGGGGTCAGGGGAGGGGTTTTTGGGTGGTCAAGGGGTGTAATAACAAGACACCTCAATGTTAGGGGTTAAGGCTCTGTGGCCGGCGTGGGGTAGTAAAGTAGGAGTAGGAGATGGGCCACGGGGTGAGGGGAAAGCAGGGTTGGGGAAAACGGGTGGAGGGGTTGAAAAGGAAAAAAAATGTTTTGACGTTTTTGGAGCATTTCGTTGTTTGGTATTTTCGTGCTATACGCTTTGTTGGCCAGATATATGTACCATAAGGAAAGGTAGTAGAATGGAAAATGTGCATTATCTTTGAAAAATGTCTATTTTTATCATTATGAATGTCTATTAGTAGGGATCTTAAAATAATTTCCTTTAATGTCAACGGATTAAACAATTAGAAAAAAATGCGAGCTATAGAGACATGGATGAAAACTGAAAATCCTGCTGTAATAATGCTACAGGAGACTCACATCCCAGCTGCTAAAATAGACGATTTCTCTATGTTTAAAATATGGGCCTCATATTGGGGTTTCTCTTCGTTTACAGCATCCCAACAGGGAGTTGCGCTTTTCTTAAATAAAAATATATATTCTACAGACAGAAGACTGTGGTTCAGGTCATTGGTGCTGGGCCACATGTAAGGTTAAAAATAGACAAAGGCTGATTACCTTTGTTAGTTTTTATGCCCCAGTGGATGATAATTCCCGGATCTATGATGATTTGTTTCAGTCCTTGCTATTGGTGGGAGGAGATATTATTATTGGAGGTGATTTTAATATTCTTATGAGTGTTAAATTAGATTCTACTACTTTTTAAAAAAAAACAGTTTAAACCTAAATCACTTGAATCGATTTCCAATATTATGACAATACTTGACCTGTGTGAACCCTGGCGAACACAAAATCCACAAAACAAAGAATCCACCTGTAGGTCTGGTAGGTTTAAGTCTTCCTCTCGCATTGACTTTTTTCTTGTCTCCAGGCAACTTAAGTTTTCCTATCAGAAGATTTTACATAATGGTTTTTCTGACCATGCGATGTTAGCTGTCGAGTTTGATCTAGGGGAAAATATCAGAGTCCCTAAACACTGGGTATTTAATAAGACACATTAGCATGATGAAACCTGGGTTGCCTTATTAAAATCAGAGATCATAGACTTTATTGCTCGCAATACTGGCACGGCTCCTCTCCATATTATCTGGGATTCTCTGAAAGCCTTCATCAGGGGCCTAGTTATAGGAAAAGATGCAGCAGACTGGTCTTCTGTTAGAGAGATAAGTAATTCACTACAATAAAAAATCCAGGTTTTAAACGCGCAACGACAATGTAACCCCTCTAGCAGCGTCCAAAACCAATTAAATGAAGCTAAGCGGGAACTTTGTGCCAATTTCTTCGCCCAGAGCGAAGAGATCTTTCATAGACAAACACAAAAAATCTATGAAGAAAATAACTTTAAAGGTAAATTTTTAGCCTGGCGGGCTAAAGAGCAAGCAGCTGCAAATTTGATAAGTTCGTTAAAATGCCCAATAACACATAGAGAGACATCTGAGTCGGCAGAAATCGGCTCAATAATGCTCTCTCATTACCAAACGATCTATAGTCAGCATCATGTTACTGATCATCAAAAGTTATTTGATTTTCTAGGTAAATACGTATTGCCCACTCTTTCACAAGTAGACCAAGAGAGAATGGTGAGTCCATTCTCTAAGGAAGAATTGGAGTTGGTGGTAATGGACCTCCCAAATGGCAAGGCTTGTGGCCCGGACGGGCTTCTTGCCGAGTTCTTTAAGGTCTTTTTAAGTTCTTTTTCTGATTTGTTTTTGTTATTATTAAACTCTATATTGGATGGCGGTCAAGTTCCAGAGTCTTTCCAGGGAGGCACCGTAGTGAGTTTTTTGAAGAGAGGGAAAGAACCCAAGGATCTCAATTCATATAGACCCATTACATTATTAAATTCCGACTACAAAATCAACACAAACTTATTATCAATACGTTTTAACACTATTGCCACAGATTTGATTCACCCTGATCAAAATGGATTTATTGCAGGTCGACAATTTATCACGAATACACATTATTTGATTGAGGCCTTGGATTATTTTGAGACACGGGGAGTTCCGGCTTTAATTTTATTATTAGATGCGGAAAAAGCTTTTGATTTGGTGGTTTGGGCTACACTTTTTATTATTTTGCAGCATTTTGGGATCCCACAACAAATTATTAATTGAATTCAGAATTTATATACAGGTGCTAAAGCCAATGTGGTTATCAATGCAGCCATGGTGGGTTCAGTCACAGTCAAGCGGGGCATGAGGCAAGGTTGCCCCTTGTCACCTATTCTTTATGGCTGAGATACCCGCCACCCCCTCTCAACACAATCCCCAAGAATTGGGAAACCGGAAACAGTTCTTGAACTTTTGGAAGGCGGGAAGGGAGTCACCCTTCCCGGCCGTATTTATTAAAATATGAAACAAAAGAAAACATTAAAATAACAGTTTCATATAATGTACAATTTCATTTCCACATTACGATGTTTGGCTAACCTTAACAGATCTCTAATACAAAGGTTCTCCTAGCCGAACTAACATCCTACAAAACATTTGACTTGAAATTGTACATCCTAACGTTAAGGGCCAACGGCAAGGTCGTAACCGGTGTCAGATCCCTAAACCAGAAATACCCCCCTCACTTGTGAGAGGAGCGACCGCACAGAGGCGTACCTCAAGTGCATCTACCAATTTCCCTTTGTACTTGACGGGGGCCCCAATAAACTCGACGCCATTTAACGGTCGTTAGAGGACTCGTGTGAGGTGTCTAAAAAGGTAGCGTAACCCCCCTCCCGCACCCCACACAACTTACCCATCTGCCGTCGCAGATGTCCTGGCCCCGGGAAATTCCCCAGGAGGGGGCGTAGCCCCTCCTATCCAGGAAGGGGCCTTGACCACCTTTCCTTTCCTTCCGGCGGCCTCTCCTTAGACAGGACCGCCTCCCCGTTGAGGGGCCAATTGGCCACCTCCCCCGCGCGCTCCCATCCGTAATGGGTGACGCCCCCTCATAGGGATCTTCGAATTACTGCTCACCGATCATGACCTTACCGCCCGACCAAAAATAAATACGACAAGTCTAACTAAGTTACTAAGATTACAAAGCAAACATCACTTATTACCAAGCGTGAATACTGCTCAATCCTTGTTCCAAAACTTTATTTGCAAAACATACTGAAAATAACCAATCTTTATTGCACCTAAGAAATTTCACGATATCATCACAACCTGTAAGAAAACAGAGAAAACAAAAAAGATACTATATCAACTGTATTCACAACGAATCGCTGTCCTCAGGGGCTGGTGGGTGGGTCAAAATTGGCTCTTCGTTCCGTCTCGAGCTCACGTGCAGCGGGGAGGTGCAGCTTCAGAGCACAGGAACAAGAGGATGCTTTCTTGGCTTCCGCTCCTTTTATCCGTCTTCGGGGTGGGCGTGAACCCGCCCCCGCCTGCCTCCGAGGGCGTGGCCGGCCGCGTCGGTGTCTAGGCCAGCCCACTCTAGGGCGGGAAAAAGGCGCGCCCCGGCTACGCCGCTTCGGGCATACCAGCCGAGACTCGCCTCCCGCCCAAGATGGCTTCCCGGGGGGATCGTGGTACTCCACCATACGTTCGGGGGGACCGAATGGTCGCCACTTTCCATATGGCTGAGATACCCGCCACCCCCTCTCAACACAATCCCCAAGAATTGTGAAACCGGAAACAGTTCTTGAACTTTTGGAAGGCGGGAAGGGAGTCACCCTTCCCGGCCGTATTTATTAAAATATGAAACAAAAGAAAACATTAAAATAACAGTTTCATATAATGTACAATTTCATTTCCACATTACGATGTTTGGCTAACCTTAACAGATCTCTAATACAAAGGTTCTCCTAGCCGAACTAACATCCTACAAAACATTTGACTTGAAATTGTACATCCTAACGTTAAGGGCCAACGGCAAGGTCGTAACCGGTGTCAGATCCCTAAACCAGAAATACCCCCCTCACTTGTGAGAGGAGCGACCGCACAGAGGCGTACCTCAAGTGCATCTACCAATTTCCCTTTGTACTTGACGGGGGCCCCAATAAACTCAACGCCATTTAACGGTCGTTCGAGGACTCGTGTGAGGTGTCTAAAAAGGTAGCGTAACCCCCCTCCCGCACCCCACACAACTTACCCATCTGCCGTCGCAGATGTCCTGGCCCCGGGAAATTCCCCAGGAGGGGCCGTAGCCCCTCCTATCCAGGAAGGGGCCTTGACCACCTTTCCTTTCCTTCCGGCGGCCTCTCCTTAGACAGGACCGCCTCCCCGTTGGGCCAATTGGCCACCTCCCCCGCGCGCTCCCATCCGTAATGGGTGACGCCCCCTCATAGGGATCTTCGAATTACTGCTCACCGATCATGACCTTACCGCCACAGGCCGGATAGTTGACCGGCTATCCGGACCCCCCACAAAACACTCCTACCTAAAGGTCATGCTGTAAACCCCTTAACCAGGCTATGAAGTCTCCTATGAGTAACTCGTTCCCCACCCGGGACAAATGAACACCGTCCCCCAAATACATACTGTCCCCCTTGATACAACCATGCGAAACAGAATGCAGTGTATTTGAACGAAACAATCTACTCACTTTGTTATTTATCTTCCTAACTGAATGATTCAGTGCAGTAACCGAATTAGCCCCCCGCCACACTTTCCGTGGGATCATATGGGACCATGCAATAGTGCACCCTGGAACTCTTCTTGCCAACCAACTTACTGTGGAAAGCATTGCCTCAAGAAGAAGTCGTCTACCAGTGGCCACCAGGTCGTTACCCCCAAGATGGACTATGATTATAGACGGCGGTGACCTTGTCCGCTCTAACAAATCCTCAAAAAAGACTTGAAACTGGTCAATACAGAGCCCGCCCTTTCCGTAGAAGGACACCCTGTACCCGTATTCCCCAGCCACGTGACTCATATCACCTGCTTTGAATACGTCCGCGGCACGCCTCACGTATGAGTGGCCCACGACCCACACCTCCTTTTTCACAGCCGGTGATGTCTGACCGCTGGTCCCCAGGTGTTGGGTCGACTGCACAGTCCGCCCCGCCTCGTAGGCTTGCGCAACTGAAAACCAAACAAAAACAAGAAGCGTGAGTACATCATTACAGCTTCACAACATGTGCAATCGCACATACCTCTTATAACAGTTCGAGGACCAACGCCCCACACGTTTTACTTGTTCTACACTCAGACCCCTGGCTGTAGCCTCTGTAGCAGCCCCTATCCAGAAGGAATGGGTCCCGAACTCGCCGGGGTTCAAGCCCGCGGCCGAAATAGACATCGCAAGCACCCTCCGGAACTGAAACCTCGTCAGTGGGGTGGCGTCAGCGTGTCTCAACAAGGTCCCCCCCCCATGCTGCCACCCTCTGCGCTAAATATTCCTCTACGCACACAACAGGGCACATGGAAGACCCGGGGATCCTCTGAATGATTACGCAGTCCCCGATTGCACCCTGATCGGATTTGGACCTAACAAACGAGACCGCCATCGTCTCCTCCCTGACCTGAATGTGTTCCCGGCACAGTCCCCCCATCGTATCATGCTTGTTCTTTGCCACTAATTCGCTTACCCGCATAGCCCCATGGAATGCCAATGCAAATGCGGCTCGGAACAACACTGCTTCGTACTGGGATGAACACGTTGCCGGTAGTACAGACAATAACAGGGTCAACCTATCCAGACCTATCGGGTGCCTATCGTCTACTCTGCGACCCTCAAGGCGTTGCCACCCACATAGCGCTTTCTGCACAACGAAAGACGCTGTCGGGTCCTGGATCCCATGAGCCCTTGCCATAAAGGAAATGGCGGCCCGATGCCTCTGGGCCGTAGCTACTGACTTGCCTGCCTGATGTAAAGAGAGCAGGAATCTCACTACAAACTCTTCCTGACCCCAAAGCTCCCCCCCGGCAGTACCCAAAAAGGCCCAATAGGAACGGAACGCCCCTTCATATGCCTTCCTCGTCCTGGGTGCTAAACTCTCTCCCACGAGGTTTTGTAGTTCGGGGCACCGAGAGACCAGAGAGCTTCGGGAAAGGGTGCCGCCACCGGGTCCGCTGTAGGCAGAAAACCCCAGAAGGCCTGCATACGGAAACGAGAAAGCGCATCAGCCGCTTGGTTCATCACCCCCGGCACGTGTCGCGCCCTAAACAGTACATTCAGTTGCATGCATAACAACACAATTTCCTTGAGCAGTCTCAGAATCAATTTGCATCGTGCTGCCTGACTATTGATACACTCAACCACGGTCATGTTATCAGACCAGAACACCACAGAGTGATCCCTAAACCCTTCTGGCCATGTTTTCAAAGCCACCAGAATAGGGAACAGTTCGAGAAAAGCAATGTTACTCGTCAACCCGCACTCATGCCACCATGACGGCCATTTTTGAGCCGACCATTGTGTACCCAATATGGCGCCAAAACCCATACTCCCCGCCGAGTCTGTCCAAAGCCCCAACTCCTCGGAAGACACCGCTGGTTTGTTCCAGACAATTCGACCATTGAAATCCGCCAGGAATGCAATCCAAATGCGCATGTCCTGGCGAACCTCTGCCGAGAGTCTCGTGCGATGATGTCCTTCCTTCAAGCCGACCATGGATTGTGCAATCGAGCGGGAAAAGGGGCGCGCCATCGGCATTACTCTTAGGGCAAAATTCAACTGACCCACCACCTGTTGCAATTGATGCAGGTTTACTTTCGTAGCACGAATACATGTCTCAAGGGATAACCTGAATTTTAACACTTTTCCCTTGGGTAATCGAAAACAACCTTCCACCGAGTCGAGCTCGATCCCCAGAAACTCGATCAAGGTCGAGGGACCCACTGTCTTACCTGGCACCAATGGCACACCGAATTGATTCATTAGGACACAGAATTCATGTAAAGCCTGTCCACACTCAGAATCCCCGGCTGCCCCCAAAAACAGAAAGTCATCGAGATAGTGCATAACATGTTGAAAACCTGTCTTCCTTGTGAATACCCACTGCAGAAAACAACTGAACTTCTCGAAATAGGCACATGAAATCGAGCATCCCATTGGCATACATCTATCCATGTAATAGCGACCCTGAAACTGAAAACCAAGGAGACGCTGGTCGTCTGGGTGTACCGGGAGCAACCGGAACGCTGACTCGATGTCCGATTTTGCCATCAGCGTCCCGGGCCCCAGGCGATTCAACATGGCAACGACTTCATCGAAAGATGCGTACCGCACCGAACACACTACCGGGTCTATTGCGTCATTCACGGAAAGACCACGTGGGGCTGACAAATTATGTATCAGCCGAAACTCACCCGGGTCCTTCTTGGGGACCACCCCTAGAGGAGAACAAACAAAGTTAGCAACCGGTGGCAAATCGAATGGACCGGCGACACGACCTCGAGTCACCCCTTTCCCAATCTTTACCTGCACCACCGCCGTGTGCTGTAAGACCGACATTTGATTCTTACAGTTTGGTACCCCCTGAAAATCCCCCACTGGGATGCGGAAACCATATGAAAACCCGTTCCGTAACACCCCAGCGGAAGCATGATCCGGGTATTCGCTGAGCCAAGGAATCATTGCCATGGTATCAATCGGGGTCGGTAAAGGCGCCCCTCGGACTATATTAGACCTGTTTGGCGCCTCCCTTACCACCGTTATCACCCGTTTTGGCTCTGCACATGGACTCAGGATGGGATGGCTGCCCGCACCCCCCACACTCATGTCTGAATTTGCATGACCCCTGGGGCCTAGTACATTTCCCTCTGTTAAAATTCCAACAGATCCCCCTTTTACCTGTGTTGCCACTTGGCTTCGAGTGGTACTCGTTACCTGCACCCGTCCGAAAGGGTGTCCCAGAGTTTTGGCGGGAAGATTCCCCCCCGTTACTCCCTACCAATGGCACCTTCAACATCCCTGTACTCTCCATTTTTTGCCATGACACGGAGTCGTAACAATCCCAAGACAACAATGGGTTGTGTTCTTTAGCTTTTCTAAACAGATTGTCATAGCAGAACCACTGGTTGCCCCCATATGCCACAGAATACTCCATAATATGCGACTGATAAATGGGTAACTCGGTCAACAACTCGGGCCTGCGCTCACCCATGATGGAAGTAAAAATGCCCCACGCTCTGCCCCAAGTACCAATGGTCTCGTCGACCTTAAAGGCGGCCATTTTTGCGCGCCAAACACTCGGATGCATGAGCTCCTTTTGACTCTTCACATGCTCGATCTCGTAATGGTCGGTAAGCAATGAAAACATGTTTACATATTTATCCGCCCAAATCAATTCCTTGATTTCTTGTGGGACGTGCTGGGCAATCTTCTCCTTTCGAGAAGGTACAGACCCCTCCCCCGCAATCGGCAATGGCCGCTTACCTGAAGTAGACCCTGAGCTTGTCGCCGAACTTGGGCCTGCTGTACTTCCAGCCACCGGGACCTGCGGGGGAACAGAAGATGTTGCCTTCGCAGCCTCCCTAGATTCCCGCAGTTGCCTCATTACTGCCCGGGCGTCGTCAGCCGTGGCGCCCTCGCTATCGTTTCCCAACCACGCTGCCAATTGTGCCGCTAACTCGGGGGGCATATCCTCCCTGTTCACGGGGGTGACCACCACAGGGATTGGATTCCCCTCTTTCGGCACCGGGGTTGGCTCCTCTCGTGGGGTTTCGGGAACCGGGGTCTCTCCCCCAAGTGCTCCCCTTCTGGGCCTCTTGCTTTTTCCACCGGGGATTGTTCCCTGCAAAGGCCGTTTCGGTCCTCCCTCCCCGTCCTTAGCCTCAACCTTTTTCTTCAGATCGGCTATCTCCTTCATGAGCATGCGGAGCATCTCCTCGGTACCGACCCGCTTTCCGACTTTCTTGGGCATTCTCAGACGGGATATCTGTAAGACAAAAGAAAGATTACAACGCTCAAAATTGGCTCTTCGTTCCGTCTCGAGCTCACGTGCAGCGGGGAGGTGCAGCTTCAGAGCACAGGAACAAGAGGATGCTTTCTTGACTTCCGCTCCTTTTATCCGTCTTCAGGGTGGGCGTGAACCCGCCCCCGCCTGCCTCCGAGGGCGTGGCCGGCCGCGTCGGTGTCTAGGCCAGCCCACTCTAGGGCGGGAAAAAGGCGCGCCCCGGCTACGCCGCTTCGGGCATACCAGCCGAGACTCGCCTCCCGCCCAAGATGGCTTCCCGGGGGGATCGTGGTACTCCACCATACGTTCGGGGGGACCGAATGGTCGCCCCTTTCCATTCGCTTTCTTTATCGAGCCATTGGCAGTCGCAATTCGAAATTGTGTGAGTATCGCCCCCCCCCTATTCCCCTATATGGCGGTCAAGTTCCAGAGTCTTTCCAGGGAGGCACCGTAGTGAGTTTTTTGAAGAGAGGGAAAGAACCCAAGGATCTCAATTCATATAGACCCATTACATTATTAAATTCCGACTACAAAATCAACACAAACTTATTATCAATACGTTTTAACACTATTGCCACAGATTTGATTCACCCTGATCAAAATGGATTTATTGCAGGTCGACAATTTATCACAAATACACATTATTTGATTGAGGCCTTGGATTATTTTGAGACACGGGGAGTTCCGGCTTTAATTTTATTATTAGATGCGGAAAAAGCTTTTGATTTGGTGGTTTGGGCTACACTTTTTATTATTTTGCAGCATTTTGGGATCCCACAACAAATTATTAATTGAATTCAGAATTTATATACAGGTGCTAAAGCCAATGTGGTTATCAATGCAGCCATGGTGGGGTCAGTCACAGTCAAGCGGGGCATGAGGCAAGGTTGCCCCTTGTCACCTATTCTTTTCGCTTTCTTTATCGAGCCATTGGCAGTCGCAATTCGAAATTGTGTGAGTATCGCCCCCCCCCTATTCCCGCTATGGCCAAAATTAAATTATATGCTGACGATAATATGTTACTAATTAAACCTGACATGCAATCACAAACGCAGGTTCGAGGCCTTAGGGGGTTATTGGATTAATAAAAAAAAGACGGAGATTCTGGTTTGTGTGGGAATAGACCCCGAATTATACCCTGGTATAGGTGGCTGCATTAATCAAAGACCTAAAAGATATTTGTTGTTTTTTTCCGCTTCAGTTCAGGATTTATATACACTTAATTTTGATCCTCTTCTTCAGAAGGTGCGCTTAATGTTTGCACGGTAGAACCCGTTGCCATTATCATTTCTTGGTCGGGTAGCACTGATAAAAATGTCCGTACTCCCTCTATTTAATTTTTTATTTTCTACCATCTCTTGTTTTTTGCCTGGTGCTTTTTTTTCAAAAGTAGAATCTTTGTTTTCAGGCTTTGTATGGGCAAAAAAGACACATCGAATTGCAATAGGGACACTCTATGAAGACACAGAGCTCGTAGGTCTTTCCCTACCCATTCTTAAAGACTATTATAATGCTTATTTTGATCAGTGTTTGGCCAGATTTAAAAACGATACTTACGGTCAGGCTTTATTTATAAAAAAATGTACAATCTAATCTGCCTCGAGATCCAAATCCCCTCCACTCTTCAGGTTCCAAAATCACCTAAACTTGTTTGCTATAAGACTTTGAATTGGTTTTTTAAAAGACACAACGCTATGTTTAAAAGATATTCACTTCCCTTTCTTAATTTCAAAACCCCCTGATGAGTGTTTTTGCATTTATAGGGATTAAAATAGGCTCAGGAATAGTTGTAAACTGGGAGCGCGCAGGGTTTACTACATTGTCAGATTTTGTTAGGAACGGATCCTAGATAACCTTGGCAGAAATGGTTCGTTTAATTCAGGGGAATTTTTTGTTAATAGGTTCCTACAATCTGATTTACAAAAGTCTGGAACAAATGGACCCATCACATATTAGCAATCCCACGCAGTTGACTAAGGATCTTTTTTTGGATATACGGGGTAAAGAAACCGGGGGAATGGAAACGTTGTTTAGCACAGAGTAGGGACGGGGATATGAGTTCTAAAGCAATTAAAAAATGGCAGAAACAGGAGAACCATGAGTTATCCCTTAACACCTGTAAGATCATAAATACATTTAATTTCAGTTTATTAAGGGGAGCCAATTGGCGCAGAATGCGGGATATCTGTAAGACAAAAGAAAGATTACAACGCTCAAAATTGGCTCTTCGTTCCGTCTCGAGCTCACGTGCAGCGGGGAGGTGCAGCTTCAGAGCACAGGAACAAGAGGATGCTTTCTTGGCTTCCGCTCCTTTTATCCGTCTTCAGGGTGGGCGTGAACCCGCCCCCGCCTGCCTCCGAGGGCGTGGCCGGCCGCGTCGGTGTCTAGGCCAGCCCACTCTAGGGCGGGAAAAAGGCGCGCCCGGCTACGCCGCTTCGGGCATACCAGCCGAGACTCGCCTCCCGCCCAAGATGGCTTCCCGGGGGGATCGTGGTACTCCACCATACGTTCGGGGGGACCGAATGGTCGCCCCTTTCCATTCGCTTTCTTTATCGAGCCATTGGCAGTCGCAATTCGAAATTGTGTGAGTATCGCCCCCCCCCTATTCCCCTATATGGCGGTCAAGTTCCAGAGTCTTTCCAGGGAGGCACCGTAGTGAGTTTTTTGAAGAGAGGGAAAGAACCCAAGGATCTCATTCATTTGAGGCCACATGAGTGTTGCATACAAGTGAAGAGGTCGAAAAACAAACAACTTTTTTTTTATTGAGTTCGGTTAGTGTCCATTGCTTAGCCATAATGTTACACTTTTTGGCATGACTGCAAAATGCTTGCATAATTGCATTATACTGTCTAACATGCACCAATAGACAGAAGATTCCCTTCTACCAACCAGAGATTTGCAGAGCTTACGAAAGTGGCATGTAACCAGTATTTCTATGTTCAACGGTGAGGGGTCTCACAGAATTCACACAGATGTTTTTTATCATGCACTAGTTGTAACAAATGTTTACTGTTTTAATATTATTTATTTTGCATGTTGGAGCTGGCTGTAGGAATTTCATGGAACAAGTTACAAAGCTTGTTATTTTGAGATGAATAAACCTTTTGAACTTACACATAGGCTCTGTGGTATTTAGTGTGGTGTTGTGGACCTACACGAGTGAGTGAGTGAAAGGGTGTTATGTTCTGGGTTGTGTAATAATCGTTGTGTACCTTCGTGTCGGGGTTCGGTACCTAATGAGACACTATACCTAGTCGGTCAGGGAATTGTGGGTTTTGAGTTCTGACTGAGGTGTGAGTAAGGTCTAACCTTCCATCACCAACATCCTATTTTCTTCTGCATAGTTCTGCCTCGAGATTAAAGAGGACAACCCAAAGAACAGGAGTGGACCAAGTGGCTACAGCTATTGGTCTATCAGAGCTTTATTAAAAAGAAAACCTTAAATAAAGAGTGGCCAACAGGGCAAGCTTAGCTACAGACAGTCTAATAGTAGTAGTACAGAGTCATAGCAGAGGCAGTTAGAAGGAACTTAAAGGTAGGGATAACCAAAATTTGGAAACAGATAATTAAGATCAAAGAAGCTTTTGTAAAAAATTGAATTAGGAATTGGAACCGTAATTAATAGTTCGGAAAAAAGAAGGTGCGTTAAAAGTTCGGGAAATATAATTGTTAGTATAACCACTGGAGGACTTACTGGTGTCAGCAGCAGGACCCTCGGTAGAGGAGCGGTCCTCTGGTGGTTGTCCCACCGACTCAGACCCCGTCTTCTTGCCCCTGGGTGCTGATTATGTAAGAAATAATAAAGAAAGAGACAAACATTAATGAGTGCTGTGAAACAAAAAAATCATTAAAAAAAAGCTAAAAAAATGCATAGATGATATGGAGGACACATGCATAAATTTGTGCATACGCCTGCTACTCACTAAACAAACCACAAAAGGTTCTATGGAGGACTGGGGTAAGCAGCATTCGGTGACAGAGGAAGCGTGACGCAGACCGTAAAAAAAAATATGAACTAATACTAAGTAAACCTATTATCCATCCACCACTATTTTACAGAAGGACAATGGAAGGACTAGACTCTCTAGCAATAGCATTAAGTAACTTCAGTTCTCTAAAGGAAACTCCTACATCATTAATCAGCCCAGCTCGCGCAAAGTTGCAAATAAGTAAGAGTAGTGCAGAGCAGCACCTGTGTCCTACAATCACAGACAATTTTGAAACGTAATTGACCTGCAATTTAACTAAGCGCACCAGTTCTCATGTTATTATTCGTGAAGAAATTATACACAATACTTATACCACTATATATTAGCTACCCACGAAGCCCCACAACCTCGACACCAAGCAGGTCCAACAGGTCCTACTCCCGGTCCACGATGTCTGACCACCGGTGGGCCAGCTGGTTGTGGGTGCGCCAGATCCCTGAGCAGCGAAACACTGCCCGGCGCACCTTCGCCCACCGGCGGTGACGCTCCTGGGTAAGGTACCCGGAGCCTGGCCTGCTGCCTGCTGCCAAAGTCAAGGGGAGGTGGTGCTGGATGAAAAAAACAAGGGCGGCCACCTCCGACTCGCCAAAAAGCTGATGGGCCTGCACCCCTGCAGGGTGCATTCTGCCACAAGACAGCCGGCTCTTGGGCACAAGCGCCTTGCCCTTGGAGCTGGTACTGCTGCCCTTGGCCATGGTTCTGGGGTGGAGGCGGAAAAGAAAAGAAGGAAAAATAAAGTTAGGGGGAAGAAGTAGGAGCTTAATGAAAGAAGTAAAATAAAACAGTAGAAAAGTAAAAAAACACAGTAAAAGTAGAAATAAATGCAAAATATATACTTAGGGACAGAGAGAGATAGATGATAAATAAAAAAGTGAGAAAAACAGGGAAAAAAACTAAGGATTGCACAGATTAAAGGTGGATAGAAAACTAGGCCCAGAACCATAGCATAGAGTGAAAAACAAGATGGCCGTGCCCATCGTGACCGCGTGGGTAAGAGCACGAAATATTTCTCGCGAGCACGCACTAGTTGTCGCGAACAAGTAGATAGCGTTCCCAAACATGACATGTGCATCGTGAACACACTATACGCGACCCGGAACAGGAAATAAGGCATCGCGAGTAGGTGGGACAATTTAAAAAAACAGTTCGTATCCACCAAGCAGGCAAACAGCTCCCCGAACACGCACAACGCGCTCGCGAGAAAGAAAAACACATTGGGAACGGGTGGGGCAAGCAACTATGCATGCTTGTGAAGCTACAAGAAGCTCGCGTAGTGCAAGAACATATTCGCATAGCTTAGCATAGCGTGACTACCCGCACTACCCCCAGGCCTAATTCTTGCATTCAGTCAGGCAGTACACATGCACTCCTCCAATCACCCAGGCGGTAGTCATGCACCCATGCAATCACCCAGGCACTACCCATACAGTTGTCATTCTCTGAAATACTACCCATGCACTCATCCATGCCCTCAGGTACTAACCCTGCACTCATGCAATCACACAGGCACTACCCATGCACTTCTTCAATCAGCCAGACACAAACCATGGACTCACCCAATCACTACACATGGATACCCAAGCAGTACATATGCACCCTTCCAATCACACTGACACTACCCATGGACTCCTCAAATCACCAAAGAACTACCCATGTATTTATCCATGCACTCAGGCACTACCCCTGCACTCTTGCATTCACTCAGGCAGTACACATAAACTCTTCCAATCACCCAGGCTGTAGCTATGCACTCATGCAATCACCCAGGCACTACCCATGCAGTCATCCAGTCTCTCAAATACTACCCATGGACTCATCCATGCCCTCAGGTGCTACCCCTGCACTTATGCAATCAAATAGTCACTACCAATGCACTCCTTCAATCGCCCATGCACTCTCCATACACTCATGCAATCATCCAAGGACCACTAATGGACTCATCCATGCACTCAGGCACGACCCTGGCATTCTTGCATTCACTTAGGCAGTACAAGTGCACTCCTCCAATCAACCAGGCTGTAGCTATGCACTCATGCAATCACCCAGGCACTACCCATACAGTCATCCATTCTCTCAAATACTACTCATGCACTCACCCATGCCCTCAGGTACTACCCCTGCACTCATGCAATCACAACATCACTACCAATGCACTCCTTCAATTTCCCAGGCACTACCCATACACTGATGCAATCACCCAGGCACTACCCATGCACTCATCCACGCACTCAGACACTATTGTTGCATTCATGCATTCACTCATGCAGGACACATGCATCCTCCAATCACCTAGGCAGTAGCTATGCACTCATGCAATCACCCAGGCACTACCCATGCAGTCACCCATTCTCTCAAATACTACCCATGTACTCACCAATGTCCTCAGGTACTACCCCTGCACTAATGCAATCACATAGGTACTACCCCTGCACTCCTTCTATCACCCAGGCACTGTGCTTGCATTTCTCCAATTACTCAAGCACTATCCATGCATTCATGCAATCACTTAGGCACTACCCATACACTCATCCATGCAGTCACACACTGCCTCTGCAGTCATGCAATCACCCAAGAAGTACAGGTGTACTTCTCCAATCATCCAGGCACTATGTATGCATTCATTCAATTGCCCAGGCGGTACCCATGAACACATCCATGCACTCAGGCACTACGCATGCACTCATGCAATCTCACAGGCACTACCCATGTACTCCTCCAATCACTCAGGCTGTACACATGCACCCCTCCAATCATATGGGCACTACCCATGCACTCATACAATCACTCAGGCAGTACCCCTGTACTAATGTAATCACCCAGTTACTATCCATGCACTCTTCATATCACCAGGTTCAACCTGTGTACTCCTCCATGTACCCAGGCACTACCCATGCATTCCTCCAATCACCCAGGCACTACCCATGCACTCAATCACCCAGGCACTCCCCATGCACTCATCCATGAACTCAGGCCGTACCCTTGCACTCTTGAAATCACCCAGGCACTACCCATGCACTCTTCCAATCACCCAGGAAATACCCAAGCACTCAAGAGTCTGACCACTTCTTCCTTGGCAGAGCTAGGGATCGCTCAGAGCTGCTCCTCAGACATGCATGATAATTTATTGCGTGGCTCATTGGTTTTAAACTAACACTTTGGCGGACTGTTTTAAAAATTGAATTTTATTTTACTTTGCCTTTTGCACTTTAAACTTACCTCTTCGCTGGTGGTGGCACATTAAAACCGACCCCCGGTATGAGCTGTGTTTAATGCACTACGGGCAGGAAGGTCTCATGCTCCACTTCTGGTTTAGCGCCTCAGACACTCGGGCAGCAGTCTAGTTGCTGCACCCGGCGTCGGAGGAGGCGGATAAGTTACTGTCCCAAACGCTACTACCTGAGGCTGACCACTTCTTCCTTGGCAGAGGTAGGGATCGCTCAGAGGTGCTCCTCAGATGCCCATGATCATTTATTGTGTGGCTCATTGGTTTTAAACTAACACTTTGGCTGACTGTTTTAAAAATTGAATTTCTTTTTACTTTGCCTTTTGCACTTTAAACTTACCTCTTCGCTGGTGGTGGCACGTAGAAACCGACCCCCGGTGCGAGCTGTGTTCAATGCTCAGCGGGCAGGAAGGTTTCGTGCTCCGCCTCCAGTTTAGTGTCTAAGACGCTCGGGGCAGCGGTCTAGTTGCTGCACCCGGCATCAGAGGGGGTGGATAAATTATGCCCTCGACGCGACCGCACAGCTGACGTGTGCAGTGGGCGCGCCGATGGCGCACCAAAGGCGCTCCAAAGGCAAGTCCGTCTGCGCCCGTCTGCGCCTAAATGGGGCCCAAGGCCAGAACCCCTACTCCTGCCCGAGCCCCTCAGCTACTCGAGTGCCGGCCTAAAACAGCGTAATAAACTCCCAATGCCAAATGCCTCAGCTCCTTATCATGCGATAGCCCCCTTCCTAAATGCCCACACTGTCCATTCACCACCCTCCCAAAGAAACAACCCCCCCTCCTCAAACCCTGGTTTTAATTTCTATTTGCTTAATTGCAGATCCCTTCCCAAGCACTCAACAGAAACCTTGCTTGTTCTAGAAGACCTCTTCCCCGAACTGCTTTTCCTAACTGAAACCTGGCTTAGTGATAGCTACGAGCCAGACATTGTACAAGCCTTGCTTCAGGGATACGCGATCCAGAGAGTAGACAGATCCGCAGGCAGAGGCAGAGGAATCGCGATCATTTATAAGGACCATCTGACATGTCGCTTCCTCAGCAGCCCTCTCCTGAACTGCGAAAATGTCCACTTCTCTGTACAATTTACCCCGGTCCTCTTACTCTCAGGAATTCTGATATACCGCCCCCCGGGGACAGTAGGTGCTTTTTGTAATTCCCTGGTAGAAAATGACATCCACTTAGAAAAGCACGTCCTCGAATTTTCTGCTTCTGGGGGATTTTAACCTTCACTTTAATGACCCTAGGGCCATAGTTGCACTTGAACTAGCAAAAGACCTTGCTTCCATTCAGCTGGTGCAAAAAATTCTTCTTCCCACACACTCTCAGGGACACTGCCTTGACCCTGTGTTCTCTAATGAGGAAACGCTCCATGGAAACAACCCTATCCCTATCCCCTGGTCTGATCACCACTTGGTCCCTCTTTCCTGGTACCCCCTTTCTTCTGTCCCCACAGTCAATCCCCCTCACAGCTTGTCCCGCCCCTGGTCCAAGCTCTCTCTGGAGCATTGGACTTGTGAACTTGGAAAGAGTATAGCCCAGCAGACCCCCAGCCCAAATGACTATGTAAGACGACTTCTGCAGCTGGATAGGTGACTCTCTGAACACAGTCCTCCCTAAAGTTTGGACAGGCAAAAAACATGGCTCCACCTGTTCACCCTGGTACTCAATGGAACTGCGCACTATGAAACAGAATTGTAAAATCTTAGAAAGAGAATAGAGGAAAAACTTTTCAGCTGAAAAGAAGCGCACCTATAGGGATGCCATACGCATCTACAGAGCGAAATTGAGAAAAGCTCAGGCAACCTTTTACGAGGCAAAGGTTGAGCAGGCCGCTAGCTCCCCCAGAGAGACGTTCGCTATAATAAAAAGGCTTCTTAAATACCCAGCCCCCCCATCCCGGTCGACCCCCAGGGAATCCGCTGCAAAAACCAAGCCGAGTACTTCAACTCCAAAATCCAGAACATCTTAAAAACTCTTCCTCCATCTGACTTGTCATTAGGTGGGCCCACAGCACTCACCACCTGGAACACTTCCCCCCTTTCCTTGGAGACCCTCCTTTCACTTTTTTTCCCCCCAGTGAAAAGCAGATCACCCAGAGACCCAGCGCCCATGAACGTCATAGCCAAAGTCGCCCCCACTATCAGTCCCATAATCACCCATATGATTAATACTTCACTTGAATCAGGCACGGTCCCTCCACTCTGGAAAGAGGCCATGGTCAAAACTCTTCTAAAGAAGCCCCATCTTGACCCTGCAGACCTGGGCAATTTCCGCCCTATATCCCTCCTACCAGGAATCTCCAAAATTATCGAGAAACATGTAAACCGCACCCTCTCTGAGTTCCTGGAAACCGCCAACCTATTTCACCCCTCACAAACTGGCTTCCGCCCTAGACAGAGTACAGAAACCGCTCTGCTGGCAGTTGTTGAGGAAAGCAGGATGTTGCTTGATGCAGGAGGTGCATCTGCCATCATCCTACTAGATCTGAGCGCAGCCTTCGACACAGTGAATCACCAGTTCCTGATTCATCGCCTTGGCAAGTTGGGAGTAACTGGTACTGCCCTGAGTTGGCTCCTTCATGACACGTTGCAAGTTTCAGGTCTTTGAAGACGGTATGAGCTCCAAATCCTGGCCCCTCCAGTGCGGCGTTCCTCAGGGTTCTTCGCTGAGCCCTACACTTTTTAACACATATTTGGTCCCCCTTGCCTCAAATGTAACTCCTTTTGGGATTCATATGGTCACCTACACCGCCAACACCCAACTAGTAGTAGCCCTGAATCATTCCTTTCCCTATTCCTCGACCCTGAGCGCCTGTCTTACGGAAGTGGTAAACTGGATGGGGTCTTCCCACCTGAAACTGAACGGTGGTAAAACTGAAATCATGACCCTGGGTAACTTTGATAATTCTGACCTCAGAACCATCTGGCCAGCCTGCATTGGCCCAGTCCCAGCCCCTAAGGACGAATTTAAGAGCCCGGGTTTCTGGCTGGATCGCAATCTGACGTTCCAGGCACAAGCCAGCAAGACAATGGCAATCTGCTATGGCCTAATCAGAATGGCTAGGAAAGTGCTCCCCTTGCATTCACCCCCAGCTAAGAAAACCATGGTCCAGTCCATCCTGCTCTCCAAACTGGACTATGGTAATGCGCTCTACTTAGGCTCCCCCGCCGCCGTGATAAACAAATTGCAGGTCATCCAGAACTTCGCAACAAGACTGTTGACGGGGACGTCAAAACTGTCTTTGGCAAGACCCGCCCTCCATCTCCTACACTGGCTCCCAGTAAGAGAGCGAATCAACATCAACTCCCTTTGTATTGTTCACAAATCCCTTCAAGGTCTAGACCCCCCTCTGATTTCTGCAATGATTCAACCCTCCAAAGCTAGGAGACAGTTGCAATCAGATGATCTCCACCTCATCGCAACCCCCAGAATAAAACGTGCTCGAAGTGGCAGCAGACTCTTCTCCCTCAATGCAGGCAGACTCTGGAACGCTCTGCCTCTGTACCTCCGGACCGAACCCAACCACCTCTCCTTTAGAAACAGTTAAAAACTTTCCTATTTCCTTTAATATGCTCTCCTTCGTCCTGCCATCCGGACCAGTAGGTTCAGTCTAGCGCTGGGAGGCCTCCGGGTAGCCATGTGCTTCATAAATGCCCTTTCATTTCATGCAATTGAAGATTCACTACCCATTCACTCATCCAATCACCCAGGCACTACCCATGCTCTTCTCCAATCATACAGGCACTACCGATGCACTCATGCAATCACTCACGCACCACCCATGCACTCATCCATTCACTCAGGCACTACCCCAGCACTCATGAAATCTCTGAGGCAGTACACAAGCACTTATCCAATCAACCAGGCAGTAGCCATGCACGTACGCAATCACCCAAGCACTACCGATGCACCCATGCCCTCAGGTATGCCCCTGCACTCATGAAATTACACAGGCACTACCCATGCACTACTCCACTCCCTGAGGCACTACCCATGCACTCTTAAATCACAAAGGCACTTCTCATGCACTCATC
>NW_028247404.1:0-10510 GCF_964263255.1 Lissotriton vulgaris | reverse complement strand
TCCATGGTGCAATTAAGATGGTCCATCTAGCTGGTTTCACTGCTGCCTCCCGTAAGGTTGTGTGCGGGGTCCCCCAAGGTTCTTCACTCTCCCCTCTTTTGTTTAATTTATACATCTATCCCCTCATTTTTATGTTGCAGCAGCTTGAGGTCACGGTGTTTAATTACGCCGATGACCTCCAGCTAATTTTCAACCTTTCTCACTCCCCCTCATCCTTCCAGAACGTCCAATCTGTTATGTTGTTCATCCAGGATTGGATGAACTGCAACCACCTCAAACTCAACCCGGACAAGACGGAGTTAGTCTTGACCGGAGGTGGTTGCAGCCCTTGGTCCCCGTCCCACTGGCCTCTCTCACTTGGTGTCCCCCCACTCCCCGTTCCCAAAGTCAAAACTCTCGGTATCCTCCTTAATCCCTCACTTTCTGTCCACTCACAGGTTAGTTCTGTTGTTTCCTCTTGTTTTTTCTCCCTCAGAACTATTAGGAAGATTTCCCGTTTCTTTTCCCTTCCTGCTCTAAAGATCATAGTGATGGCAATGGTGCTCTCGCGCCTTGATTATGGCAACATTATCTATAATGGCGCGCCGGCCTATGCTATTCACCGCCTGCAACTAGTGTAGAACCAGGCTGCCCGCCTGATCCATGGCCTGCCTTAATTCCATCGTGTAACTCCTCTATTGCAGGCACTACACTGGCTGCCGGTGAAAGAGCGAGCCTTGTTCAAGCTTGGTTGCCTCACTTTCCAGGCCAAAATGGGCACCGCTCCGGAGTTTATTTGCTCTGCCATTAAGCCTTACACACCGGGTAGAGAGCTTCGCTCCACCCACATGGCACTCCTGACCATCCCTCGATTTAAAAAGAAAAAGGCTGGCGGAACAAAATTTGCGGTTCTCGCTCCTGTGTTTTGGAACTCCCTCCCTGTGGAACTCCGCATGACACCTTCTTACACAGAGTTTCGAAAAAGCCTTAAAACCCTGCTCTTCTCTCGAGCTTTCGCCTTCTAACTTCCTCCGCTCCTGCTGCCTCCTCGCAATCTGAAAAGCGCCATGAAACCGCGTGGTATAAGCGCGCTATACAAATGTTTTTAAATTCAAATTCAAATTCAAGATGCTCTTCAGATAAGGGGATACGAGCTGGCTATATGCTCTACCCAGACTTCCATGATAAGACTGGTAGCCATACATATTAAACACCAAGTTGGAATAGTAAAGCGTACATTAGCCGATAAGTGGGGATGCTAGATTATAGCCTCACTAACTACTTGAATGATAATATATGGTCCGAACCAGGATGATCCCAAAATCTGGGAAGATTTGGAAATGGAGTTAACCTCCTGGCTGAACCCACAGATAATATGTGGCAACCTGAATATACATCTCGGAGTCACTAATGTAGGATCACCAAAATATAATGGGAGGAAGCCCCAAGTATATAGATCGCTGACTGCCTTTAAGGATAGTTTGCTGATGTCTGGACAGATAAGTACTCTACTGATCCCGGTTACACCTACTTCTCTCCCCCACCAAAAAATATGTTTGGGTGGATTATTGTCTGGTTTCAAAAGATATGCTCAATAAGATAGAAATTATGAAATTCCCCAAACTCTTCTCGGATCATAATACGCTACTCCTGGAAGTAACAGGGCAAGCAGTAGAAGTGAGGCTGCACAGCTGGTCATTCGATAGGAAGCTATTAGCTATTTAAAGGTGCAAGGTTCCACTTGATAAACATAGTAAAAATACATCCGTTTTTTGTTGTCAGCAGAGTGAATACAAATAAATTTCACATTGCCCTAAAATGTATTTAAGCCATTCATTCAACTCTCTTTCTAGTTGATAATGAAAGTTAAATTGTCACAATTATAAATTTGAAATAGTGGTATAAAAATGTTTTTTTTTTACCTTTAGAATTTATATTAGCCCACTGGGGCTGTATCTATGAATTGATTGACTATGAATGGCTTAAATACATTTTAGGGCAATGTGAAATTTATTTGTATTCACTCTGCTGACAACAAAAAACGGAAGTATTTTTACTATGTTTATCAAGTGGAACCCTGCACCTTTAAATATGTGTATTGCACTTTAATGAACCACCCTTGACAAAGCAGTGAGGTAACTGCGAAACGCGTCGGATCTGCCCGAAGCCGAAAATAAACAGACCGTTTATGAATTGTGGCCATGGCTCCAGTGGATTTATTTACTCTTCCATAGCTGGATTACGTTGGTATATGTGGGATTGGCATTCCCTGCCGTGTTGCCTGCCGTTAACTGTGGCTTGTTTTCTTGCCAAGAACTACGTTGGATATATATATATATATATATATATATATATATATATATATATATATATATATATATATATTCGGCAGAAGGACGTCTCCCAGCAGTCACGCAGCATCAAAGACGAGGCAAAACCAGGTACTAGTGCTCAGAGGTTTATTACGCTCTCCACCACACCACCACTACACATTTCGGCCAAACAAGACCTTGATCACATGACCAACATACATATATATCCAACGAAAACTTGCCAGTATTTTAAGAAGCCCACACGTGTAAGTTAAATCTGCCACATATTTATTGGAAGAACAGCAATGTCCATGCAGAAAAAACAAGCCTCGCATCAATAGTAGTTCAGCCGACGCGTTTTGTGCATATTAGCACTTCTTCATGGGCTGTGATTGTAGCTTTCAGCAGGAGTCAGAGCTTGTTTCTCTCGGCACTACTTATAATATTAAATATACAAATGTCCCCGCCCCAGTGGGCGTTGCCACCCCCGTGGCTTGCTGGTCATTGTAGTGCTTCGATTTTTACTCCAGTGAGTCGCCTGACTCTTGCCGACAGGAGAGCTCAATTAAACCCCAGTGGGTCGCGGGGCACTGTAGTACCGCTGGTTATGCTTATTATCATCCTCCCAAAGGCGTCACCCGTCCATAGTGCTGCTGCGTTGATTGGCGCTGCAGCAGGGCTGCACACGTGCACCGGGGCTTCTTCGCGACTCCAGTAGAGCCGCTACGTATCCAACAAAAACTTGCCAGTATTTGAAGAAGCCCACACGGGTAAGTTAAATCTGCCACATATTTATTGGAAGAACAGCAATGTCCATGCAGAAAAAAAAAGCCTTGCATCAATAGTAGTTCAGCCGACGCGTTTCGTGCATATTAGCACTTCTTCATGGGCTGTGATTGTAGCTTTCTGCAGGAGTCAGAGCTTGTTTCTCTCTGCACTAATTATAATAAATATACAAATGTCCCCGCCCCAATGTGCGTTGCCACCCCCGTGGATTGCTGGTCATTGTAGTGCTTCGATTTTTACTCCAGTGAGTCGCCTGACTCTTGCCGACAGTAGAGCTCAATTAAACCCCAGTTGGTCGCGGGGCACTGTAATACTGCTGGTTATGCTTATTATCATCTTCCCAAAGGCGTCACCCATCCTCTAGCCATATCATCATATATAATTGGGCGCAGGAGGTCAGAATACCAAAGTGATGTAGAGTTGGTATCCTACAGGTTTTCCCTACCCTTCTCCAGATTTTAATTGCACAGTCAATACATTTATAGCCTTTCTTTTGATATTTTATCAGGTCATCTTGACGCTGAAATATTCCGCCTGCGACTTCCCCAATTGCCAGTTCATAGATACTTGGTACCTCAATCATATTATTTTGCATACTCTTATGATAATACAAACTACCTAGGCCGTAGCCCAATAATATAGCTGTATATTAGGAGCATTCCTCCCTCCCCGATCAATCGGTTGGCTCAGATACTTATAAGCACTTCGAGTTTTCTGATAGCCCCAAATAAAGTTAGTGAACATCCCCTAAATTTTCCGTATCTTTTTTACTGTTAGTTCTAGTGGGGTGGCCAGAATTAGATTTAAAATTTTATTTAGCAAAGATTTTCATTTTAATTACATTTATCCTGCTGATTATTGTAAGGCGTAAATGGTCCAGTCGTTTCATCTCCCTATTGATTAAGCCCATCTATAGTTATTGTCCAGATATCCCCAGCTTTGGCTGTTATTCTGACTCCTAAATAAGTTGCTGACTCCTTTACTCGAACATCGTGTAGCATACTGTGGGGGGAGCAGATGATTTGTGTCTTTGAGCTATTTAAAAGATATCCTGATCTCCTACCAAATTTTTCTGCCAGCTTTTCTACCTCTACAATGGCTTCTTGTGGGGCTGGTGTTATCAAGGCAATGTCATCAGCATATGCCAATAATTTTGTCTCATGCCTATGACAGACTACTGGTTTAATTGCAGGATTATTTAAAATCAGGGAGATAAAAGGATCCAAATAAAATGTGAAAAGGATTGGGGAGCACGGGCAGCCCTGGCGAGTACCTCTGTCTATCTTCAGCCTCTTAGATGTGTAGCCCAGTATCTGATTCTTGGCGTGAGGGTTATAATACATAGCCTGTATTGCCCTAATAAAGCCTGGACCAAAGCCTCTCTCAGCCAGTTTATCCCATAAGTAGCCCCAAGCCACCCGATCAAAAGCTTTCTCTGCGTCTAGGAGGACCACAGCCACCGCTCTTTTCTCTATCTCAGCAATGTCTAATATTGACATTGCTCGCCGCATGTGGTCTGTGGTCCCCCCACCAGGAACAAAGCTGTGCTGCCATGGTGAGGTTGTTGCAGTGATGTTCTTTTGTAATCGGGTGGCCATAACTTTCGAATATATTTTTGCATCTGTATTCATAAGCGAGATCGGGCGATATGATGAGGGGAGTTCTGGGGATTTGTCTTTCTTTAGAAAAACTACAATGTCTGTGTCCTGCCATGACATTGGGGGTATTCGATGATATTGAATATCTAAAAATAGATCTTGCATAAGAGGTATTATTTGTACTGCCAGCATTTTATATAGCTCAATTGGGATTTTGTCTGGTCCAGCTGCTTTACCAGATGAGAGGGACATAGTCTAGACCACCTCTCTGCAAAGCAGTGCAGTGGTGCTTACTAGAAGCACATGGTGGGCTAGTTGGCCCCCAGGATCCCTCAGAATTGAAGGGGAATTGTTTCCCCAACTTAAAACGCGCCACAGGGCGTGTTTGCACACGTCACCTCAAGCCCTGTCCCCTCCCTTCACCACTGTGTAAACGCGCCCTGTGGCCATTCTAAGTTGGAAGATTAAGTCCCCTTGAATCCTGAAGGTCCCTAGGGTCAAACTAGCCCACTAGGTACCTCCAATAAGTGCCACAGAACTGTGTTGCAATGAGGTGTAAAAAGGAGCATGGCCTCTGTACACCTTTCTGCAACGCAGCTCCCTGGCGCATACTGGAGATACCTGTTGGGCTATTTGGCCCTCAGGGACCCTCAGTATTGAAAGATAATTAAATCCCCAACTTAAAGCGCGCCACAGGCGCGTTTGCACAGTGGTGAACGGAGGGGGTGTGGCCTGACATGACATGTGTGCAAACACACCGTGTGGCGCGTTTTAAGTTAGAGAATTAATTCCTCCTCAATCCTGTGGGTCCCTGGGGGCCAACTAGCCTACCCGGTACCTCCAGTATGCGCCAGGGGGCTGCATTGCAGAGTGGTGTACAGAGGCCACACCCCTTTTTACAGCACTCTGAAACGCAGCTCGGTGGCGCTTACTGGAGGTACCTGGGGGGCTAATTGGCCCACAGGGACCCTCAGGATTGACAAGGAATTAATTACCCAACTTAAACCGTGCCACAGGGTGTGTTTGCACACATGTGAACTCAGGCCCTGCCCTCTCCCTTCACCACTGTGCAACTGCGTCCCGTGGCATGTTTTAAGTTGGGGGATTAACTCCTCTTGAATCCTGAGGGTCCCTGGGGTGCAACTAGCCCACCAGCTAACTCCACTATGCACCACAGAGCTGCGGTGCAGAGACGTGTAAAAAGGGGCATGGCCTCAGAAGACCTCTCTGCAACGCAGCCCCCTGGTGAATACTGGAGGTTCTTGGTGGGCTCTTGCCCCCCAGGGACCCCCAGTATTCAAGCGGAATTTGTTCCCCATCTGAAAACGTGCCAGGGGGCATGTTTGCAGAGTTCTAAAAGGAGGGTGAGTGGCCTCGGGCGCGATGCTGATATTTCTTTTTATTTTTTATTTTAACAAGGTGTCTGCGTAGCCCCACTTCTTTTTCTCATTTTTTGGCCCTAGGGACCCCATCCCCCAGGGCTGGCCCCCTAATTATTTACTGTGGAATGGAAATAGTATTCACACTTCAACGAGTACATCAAACACCATGCGCCGTGTAGGCACAGCCGTGTGAGACATTGACAGAAGTGTTGAGTGGTTCGAGTGGCGGCAGCCACGTGTGGGTGGTAGATCAGTCAAGGCCCAGGTCTGGCACACATTTAAAATCCCCCCCACAATCCAGGGATCAACAGATCCCTAAAAAGCACCTGCATGAGTGTATCTAAGAACCCCACCTGATTAGTGTTGGGGGTATATGCTGCCACCAATGTGAGGGGAGCCCCGTCCAGATGACCCTTCAAATATCACATAGCGCTCTTCTGTTTTCAACCTCTGAGTGCCCAGGATGAAGGGGACCCCCAGAGCTATCCAAATAAGTAATCCACGGGCAAAGGACGATGTGGATGTGGCTATACTTGCCCTCTCCATTTCATTTAAACCTTGTGTAATTGTGACAATGTGAGATGCGTTTCCTAGAGCATTGTGATGTATGCCCGGCGGCATTTGAGATATGCTTGTATGCGCTATCTCTTGTCTGGATTGGCAATAATGCGCACATTTCATGTGAAGATGTAGTATTACGGGACATGAGTGTTAGGTGTCACCCCAGCCATGGAACTCAGTGGTGGAATTAGCAGTGAAGGATGAAACGTCCCATTGTATGCCCCACTGGTAATATGTTGCACCCAGCAGGACCCTCTCTTGTGTACTCAGTGCCCTTGGCAGGGCCCGCATGTGAACAATAACCCATTGGCAGACATGACTAGAGTAATTTTAAAAACAACATCCAGCCAGAAAAGCTGGTTCCCCCAAGACAGATATCCTACTAGAGCCTATCCAAAAATCCCTAACTCGAACAGAGAAACAATGTAAGCAAGAAAAATTGTTATACAAGCACACGTAGGAGTACTGGCGGAAAGTGGCGCCGAGGTCTAATCCCAGCACCTAGGCCCCTTACGATGGACCAGTGGATGGCGTACCAGTGTCGGCATGCATTCCCCAACATGGCAATACCCAGGTGTGTTGGAAAGTAACGTGCTATATGCCTGCCTCACCAGAGGCAACCTCAAGTTAGTGTAGAAGTGTCCAGAAATTGGGGGACAGATCTCAGGAGGTAGTGGGTAGAAAAAACGTTTAAAAAACGGTGACTCCCCAGAAACAAAATTCATTCAAAAAAAGGTGAGTACTGTTGGTTAAAAAATAGTGTTATACTGAGTAACCCATTTTCTTTGTCCTGTTTTTTGTTTTTGTCCTGACGAAATCTCCGAAGACCTTTTGGCCCAGGTGAGCTGAAACATGTCGACCTGTCTTTAAGAGTAATATGGTAATCTGGTAACTCGATTACTCAGTATAACACTATTTTTTAACCAACGGTACTCACCTTTTCTTGAATAAATTTTGTTTCAGGGGATTCACCGTTTTTTAAACGTTTTTTCTACCCACTACCTCCTGAGATCTGTCCCCCAATTTCTGGACACTTCTACACTAACTTGAGGTTGCCTCTGGTGAGGCAGGCATATAGCACGTTATTTGACAACCCAATGACTATGCCCTGACGCTTGACAAGGGGCGGACGAAAAGATATACCGCATAGTTAACATCAGAATCATCAAGCGTCTATGAGGGTTGTCAAAAATAACCAATGGTTATTGTAGATACCAGTGTCCATTCCCACAGTTGATTATTTCGTGATCTACCCAGGGGAACTGAATGGACCTCAATTCCTCTTCCCTCCCTTTTGATGAAAGTGTTGGAAAGTAAGTCAACTAGCCAGGAGAGGAGGTTCATAGGAGATCATTGACAGAGCATGGCATGAATTTAGGATCAGGCGTGTTGTCGGTTGAGCAGGACTCAGAGGCCCCTGTGGCTGTGGCCGGCTACGTGCTCAGGGCCGCATAGGGGCTTGCACTGTGTATTGAAGCCATCTTCACTGCACGGGCCTGCTCCGTGGCCACCAGTTCCTGGACTGCGCTTGTGGCGCCCTGCACCTTCAGAGCCTAGGTGCCGGTGTCACCCAGGTCTCCTCCGCCTGTTCCAAGTCAGTGGTTCGCACAAGGCTTTTTGCATGAAGCCAAGTCCAGAAATCCTGAGGTGTAAAGAAGATCCTACTTCCATGAACTTAAGTGTTGCTTGAAAAAGTAATGCACAACTGAAGTGCACTTCCAGCTAACATTGTGTGACTTTTGTGTAGAAGCCTCTCAGGCGCTGTACTTCAACTGTCAAGTCAGCGACCCTGCATGCGAAAGCATTGCAGAATGTGGTCACGATCACGAAAGTTGAGAAAGCTTGCTATGAGGGGACGAGGTGGCGCCATGGGATGCGTTGTGCTCATTCTACGCATGTAAAGAGCCTGTCCTTGAGTACGATTGCCATGAGCTATTCCTCAATAAAGAGCTCAGACAGCTCCAGGAAACCTATGAAGTGAATGTTGTCGCACCTTGAGCACCCCTCAGCATCCTTTGAGCTTTGGTATAAAGAGGCCACCTCTTCCTTCATGGCATTGAGTTTTACCTGCAGCTCATTCACCGATGGATTAAGGGTAGTGAGCACGGTTCCCACCTCATCCATCCGGTCAACCAACTTGTGGTGGTCCACCCCCAGAAGGCCCACGCTGATTGGTACCACATCAATCTTTGCCTACAGAGAGGCTTTGTGCCCAGGATCGCAGTTAGTACCTTTTTAAATTGGTTGGAGTGCCTGTTAAGAGTAGTTTTGAGGTGTTGCAGGGCCCTCATGGTTTGATCCTGGGTAGTCAGGGGGGAAAGGGAGTGCCAGAGTCTGTGAAAAGTGGTTTGGTGTTCCTTGATTTCCCCATCATGATGCGGCTCAGTGGGTACACCTCAGTCAGCCAACACTCAACAGTTACCAAGGGTGGGCGCCTTATAGTATGTCTGTAACACTCTGTGTTCACAGGGGCCAGGAAGAAGAGCATCACATTCCTGTGCCTCTGGAGGACAGGTAGAAATCTGCAACCACAGATCAGTCAGACACACAGGGAGGACAGTATCCAGACCCTCGCAGAGCAGTAGTTTCCCAAGGCCCTGAGCAACCTCTACCACAGAGGAGAATACACAAGTGAGCACCCAGTGGGTGCGGTCACCCCCATCGGACACTCTGTGCTGGGTATGTTAGGCCGTAGGGCAAGATTGGGGCCGCAAAGCTGAGGGTACAAGAAACAACTAAGGGCTGGTTCCAATCAGTAAGGCTGAGCCTCAATAATTATAAAACAAACAGAATTGCCAGTACTGATATGGGTGAATTAAAGTGAACAAATACTCATCCAAAACTAGAAGAAAAATTCAAGATTGGCAATTGCTAGTTAATTACCTTTTTTTTTTAGTAAATTTTTCGGGAAAACATATCAAACAGATTTTTTAGTTCATCATACTAAAGGGGATTCTCTTAAAAAGGACACATAGGACATTAGAATATAACTATACATCAATCATTCATTCAAAAGTTACACGCATATTACAACCAGACATAACGCAATCAAACAATCAAAAGAAAAACACAAAGCATATAATACAATATATATACAAAACAATACAGGGAATTGGAGGGAAAAAGCCAAGGTCTGCCAATATTTTACAGTGGTATTAGGAAAACTAATTTGTGCCTGGTACATTCCTATATATCAAACAAAGTAATCAAAACTCATTGGAATTATTAATACTAGGTAATGTACAACATGGAGCTGCAGGGGAGATTCGTTAGATAACCAGCGGCTCTCGCAGACCAATGTGTGGCAGGGCCTACGCGTTTCGAATCCCACCAGATTATTGGGGATTCTCTTCAGGGCCTAATGAAATATCAATTAGTGTGGATCATGAGCGTGTGGTAAGGACCGCAGTTTTTTGGAAACGTGAATCTGGGTCTTTTACATGAAGTAGAGAATCTCTCTTCAAATGTGCCCGTAGGAAGACGGTTGGACGCTGCCGGGTGGAGAGCGGGGGCCCCTAGTGTGCCGAATTTTAGTTTCGGGGCCGAACGGGGATAACACTAGTTCCGCAACCGACTCGGTCATGAAACCTTGAAAGCCTTCAAGGGCTGGGGTAGACAAAGTTAACTGGACGTAGGACGACTTCAAGCAAGGTCAGTGATTCATGAAGTCCGTGAATAGGGGGGGCCCAATATTTGTGGCGTTTGGAAAATGTATTTGCGGGATCCCGCGAGTAATGCGCGAAGGTATAGCGCCGACTTGAACGCTCAATTCGCAATGTATGTGTAGAATGCTACTATACGGTCGCGGACCTTTTCCTAGACGAGCCTGGGCCCTAAATTGAATTCTGCATTACTCGGGGGATCCCGCAAATACATTTTCCAAACGCCACAA
>NW_028247403.1:0-81742 GCF_964263255.1 Lissotriton vulgaris | reverse complement strand
AATTTTAGCTCTAACACTGATGATCCACCTACAATGTGAACTGACGTTCAAAAATAAAACATTTGAAAACGGACCATTTTCCACATTTCTGAAGCATGACGTAATGGGGGGTGTTATCTCTTTTGTCGAAAATCAGCCGTTTTTGCTCGAACATTAAATGCCTCCAAATGGGTATTTAATTAACTTCCCGAGCCCTGGAAGCATGAAAATCACTTTAAACATGCTAATTTTAGCTCTAACACTGATGATCCACCTACAAATGTGAACTGACGTTCAAAAATAAAACATTTGAAAACGGACCATTTTCCACATTTCTGAAGCATGACGTAATGGGGGGGTTTATCTCTTTTGTCGAAAAATCAGCCGTTTTGCTCGAACATTAAATGCCTCCAAATGGTATTTAATTAACTTCCCGAGCCCCTGGAAGCATGAAAATCACTTTAAACATGCTAATTTTAGCTCTAACACTGATGATCCACCTACAAATGTGAACTGACGTTCAAAAATAAAACATTGAAAACGACCATTTTCCACATTTCTGAAGCATGACGTAATGGGGGTGTTATCTCTTTTGTCGAAAATCAGCCGTTTTTGGCTCGAACATTAAATGCCTCCAAATGGTATTTAATTAACTTCCCGAGCCCCTGGAAGCAATGAAAATCACTTTAAACATGCTAATTTTAGCTCTAACACTGATGATCCACCTACAAATGTGAACTGACGTTCAAAAATAAAACATTTGAAAACGGACCATTTTCCACATTTCTGAAGCATGACGTAATGGGGGGGTGTTATCTCTTTTGTCGAAAATCAGCCGTTTTGCTCGAACATTAAATGCCTCCAAATGGTATTTAATTAACTTCCCGGGGTGAAGAAACCCTTTTGAGAACTCAGAGTGAGAAAATTGGCCATTTTCATGCCCTTTTAACCATTCCATAAATCTTGTGTTTTGGGCCCCTGGAAGCATGAAAATCACTTTAAACATGCTAATTTTAGCTCTAACACTGATGATCCACCTACAAATGTGAACTGACGTTCAAAAATAAAACATTTGAAAACGGACCATTTTCCACATTTCTGAAGCATGACGTAATGGGGGGTGTTATCTCTTTTGTCGAAAATCAGCCGTTTTTGCTCGAACATTAAATGCCTCCCAAATGGTATTTAATTAACTTCCCGAGCCCCTGGAAGCATGAAAATCACTTTAAACATGCTAATTTTAGCTCTAACACTGATGATCCACCTACAAATGTGAACTGACGTTCAAAAATAAAACATTTGAAAACGGACCATTTTCCACATTTCTGAAGCATGACGTAATGGGGGGTGTTATCTCTTTTGTCGAAAATCAGCCGTTTTGCTCGAACATTAAATGCCTCCAAATGGTATTTAATTAACTTCCCGGGGTGAAGAAACCCTTTTTGAGAACTCAGAGTGAGTAAATTGGCCATTTTCATGCACTTTTAACCATTCCATAAATCTTGTGTTTTTGGGCCCCTGGAAGCATGAAAATCACTTTAAACATGCTAATTTTAGCTCTAACACTGATGATCCACCTACAAATGTGAACTGACGTTCAAAAATAAAACATTTGAAAACGGACCATTTTCCACATTTCTGAAGCATGACGTAATGGGG
This sequence comes from Lissotriton vulgaris, assembly GCF_964263255.1. Taxonomy (NCBI): domain Eukaryota; kingdom Metazoa; phylum Chordata; class Amphibia; order Caudata; family Salamandridae; genus Lissotriton; species Lissotriton vulgaris. Next base: position 80,104 of record NW_028247403.1, on the reverse strand, counting down.
GGGTGTTATCTCTTTTGTCGAAAATCAGCCGTTTTTGCTCGAACATTAAATGCCTCCAAATGGTATTTAATTAACTTCCCCGGGTGAAGAAACCCTTTTTGAGAACTCAGAGTGAGTAAATTGGCCATTTCATGCACTTTTAACCATTTCCATAAATCTTGTGTTTTGGGCCCTGGAAGCATGAAAATCACTTTAAACATGCTAATTTTAGCTCTAACACTGATGATCCACCTACAAATGTGAACTGACGTTCAAAAATAAAACATTTGAAAACTGGACCATTTTCCACATTTCTGAAGCATGACGTAATGGGGGGGTGTTATCTCTTTGTCGAAAATCAGCCGTTTTTGCTCGAACATTAAATGCCTCCAAATGGTATTTAATTAACTTCCCGGGGTGAAGAACCCCTTTTTGAGAACTCAGAGTGAGTAAATTGGCCATTTTCATGCACTTTTAACCATTCCATAAATCTTGTGTTTTGGGCCCCTGGAAGCATGAAAATCACTTTAAACATGCTAATTTTAGCTCTAACACTGATGATCCACCTACAAATGTGAACTGACGTTCAAAAATAAAACATTTGAAAACGGACCATTTTCCACATTTCTGAAGCATGACGTAATGGGGGGGTGTTATCTCTTTTGTCGAAAATCAGCCGTTTTTGCTCGAACATTAAATGCCTCCAAATGGTATTTAATTAACTTCCCGAGCCCCTGGAAGCATGAAAATCACTTTAAACATGCTAATTTTAGCTCTAACACTGATGATCCACCTACAAATGTGAACTGACGTTCAAAAATAAAACATTTGAAAACGGACCATTTTCCACATTTCTGAAGCATGACGTAATGGGGGGGTGTTATCTCTTTTGTCGAAAATCAGCCGTTTTTGCTCGAACATTAAATGCCTCCAAATGGTAATTTAATTAACTTCCCGAGCCCCTGGAAGCATGAAAATCACTTTAAACATGCTAATTTTAGCTCTAACACTGATGATCCACCTACAAATGTGAACTGACGTTCAAAAATAAAACATTTGAAAACGGACCATTTTCCACATTTCTGAAGCATGACGTAATGGGGGGGTGTTATCTCTTTTGTCGAAAATCAGCCGTTTTTGCTCGAACATTAAATGCCTCCAAATGGTATTTAATTAACTTCCGAGCCCCTGGAAGCATGAAAATCACTTTAAACATGCTAATTTTAGCTCTAACACTGACGATCCACCTACAAATGTGAACTGACGTTCAAAAATAAAACATTTGAAAACGGACCATTTTCCACATTTCTGAAGCATGACGTAATGGGGGGGTGTTATCTCTTTTGTCGAAAATCAGCCGTTTTTGCTCGAACATTAAATGCCTCCAAATGGTATTTAATTAACTTCCCGAGCCCCTGGAAGCATGAAAATCACTTTAAACATGCTAATTTTTAGCTCTAACACTGATGATCCACCTACAAATGTGAACTGACGTTCAAAAATAAAACATTTGAAAACGGACCATTTTCCACATTTCTGAAGCATGACGTAATGGGGGGGTGTTATCTCTTTTGTCGAAAATCAGCCGTTTTTGCTCGAACATTAAATGCCTCCAAATGGTATTTAATTAACTTCCCGAGCCCCTGGAAGCATGAAAATCACTTTAAACATGCTAATTTTAGCTCTAACACTGATGATCCACCTACAAATGTGAACTGACGTTCAAAAATAAAACCATTTGAAAACGGACCATTTTCCACATTTCTGAAGCATGACGTAATGGGGGGGTGTTATCTCTTTTGTCGAAAATCAGCCGTTTTTGCTCGAACATTAAATGCCTCCAAATGGTATTTAATTAACTTCCCGGGGTGAAGAAACCCTTTTTGAGAACTCAGAGTGAGTAAATTGGCCATTTTCATGCACTTTTATCCATTCCATAAATCTTGTGTTTTGGGCCCCTGGAAGCATGAAAATCACTTTAAACATGCTAATTTTAGCTCTAACACTGATGATCCACCTACAAATGTGAACTGACGTTCAAAAATAAAACATTTGAAAACGGACCATTTTCCACATTTCTGAAGCATGACGTAATGGGGGGGTGTTATCTCTTTTGTCGAAAATCAGCCGTTTTTGCTCGAACATTAAATGCCTCCAAATGGTATTTAATTAACTTCCCGGGGTGAAGAAACCCTTTTTGAGAACTCAGAGTGAGTAAATTGGCCATTTTCATGCACTATTAACCATTCCATAAATCTTGTGTTTTGGGCCCCTGGAAGCATGAAAATCACTTTAAACATGCTAATTTTAGCTCTAACACTGATGATCCACCTACAAATGTGAACTGACGTTCAAAAATAAAACATTTGAAAACGGACCATTTTCCACATTTCTGAAGCATGACGTAATGGGGGGGTGTTATCTCTTTTGTCGAAAATCAGCCGTTTTTGCTCGAACATTAAATGCCTCCAAATGGTATTTAATTAACTTCCCGAGCCCCTGGAAGCATGAAAATCACTTTAAACATGCTAATTTTAGCTCTAACACTGATGATCCACCTACAAATGTGAACTGACGTTCAAAAATAAAACATTTGAAAACGGACCATTTTCCACATTTCTGAAGCATGACGTAATGGGGGGGTGTTATCTCTTTTGTCGAAAATCAGCCGTTTTTGCTCGAACATTAAATGCCTCCAAATGGTATTTAATTAACTTCCCGAGCCCCTGGAAGCATGAAAATCACTTTAAACATGCTAATTTTAGCTCTAACACTGATGATCCACCTACAAATGTGAACTGACGTTCAAAAATAAAACATTTGAAAACGGACCATTTTCCACATTTCTGAAGCATGACGTAATGGGGGGGTGTTATCTCTTTTGTCGAAAATCAGCCGTTTTTGCTCGAACATTAAATGCCTCCAAATGGTATTTAATTAACTTCCCGAGCCCCTGGAAGCATGAAAATCACTTTAAACATGCTAATTTTAGCTCTAACACTGATGATCCACCTACAAATGTGAACTGACGTTCAAAAATAAAACATTTGAAAACGGACCATTTTCCACATTTCTGAAGCATGACGTAATGGGGGGGTGTTATCTCTTTTGTCGAAAATCAGCCGTTTTTGCTCGAACATTAAATGCCTCCAAATGGTATTTAATTAACTTCCCGGGGTGAAGAAACCCTTTTTGAGAACTCAGAGTGAGTAAATTGGCCATTTTCATGCACTTTTAACCATTCCATAAATCTTGTGTTTTGGGCCCCTGGAAGCATGAAAATCACTTTAAACATGCTAATTTTAGCTCTAACACTGATGATCCACCTACAAATGTGAACTGACGTTCAAAAATAAAACATTTGAAAACGGACCATTTTCCACATTTCTGAAGCATGACGTAATGGGGGGGTGTTATCTCTTTTGTCGAAAATCAGCCGTTTTTGCTCGAACATTAAATGCCTCCAAATGGTATTTAATTAACTTCCCGAGCCCCTGGAAGCATGAAAATCACTTTAAACATGCTAATTTTAGCTCTAACACTGATGATCCACCTACAAATGTGAACTGACGTTCACAAATAAAACATTTGAAAACGGACCATTTTCCACATTTCTGAAGCATGACGTAATGGGGGGGTGTTATCTCTTTTGTCGAAAATCAGCCGTTTTTGCTCGAACATTAAATGCCTCCAAATGGTATTTAATTAACTTCCCGAGCCCCTGGAAGCATGAAAATCACTTTAAACATGCTAATTTTAGCTCTAACACTGATGATCCACCTACAAATGTGAACTGACGTTCAAAAATAAAACATTTGAAAACGGACCATTTTCCACATTTCTGAAGCATGACGTAATGGGGGGGTGTTATCTCTTTTGTCGAAAATCAGCCGTTTTTGCTCGAACATTAAGTGCCTCCAAATGGTATTTAATTAACTTCCCGGGGTGAAGAAACCCTTTTTGAGAACTCAGAGTGAGTAAATTGGCCATTTTCATGCACTTTTAACCATTCCATAAATCTTGTGTTTTGGGCCCCTGGAAGCATGAAAATCACTTTAAACATGCTAATTTTAGCTCTAACACTGATGATCCACCTACAAATGTGAACTGACGTTCAAAAATAAAACATTTGAAAACGGACCATTTTCCACATTTCTGAAGCATGACGTAATGGGGGGGTGTTATCTCTTTTGTCGAAAATCAGCCGTTTTTGCTCGAACATTAAATGCCTCCAAATGGTATTTAATTAACTTCCCGAGCCCCTGGAAGCATGAAAATCACTTTAAACATGCTAATTTTAGCTCTAACACTGATGATCCACCTACAAATGTGAACTGACGTTCACAAATAAAACATTTGAAAACGGACCATTTTCCACATTTCTGAAGCATGACGTAATGGGGGGGTGTTATCTCTTTTGTCGAAAATCAGCCGTTTTTGCTCGAACATTAAATGCCTCCAAATGGTATTTAATTAACTTCCCGAGCCCCTGGAAGCATGAAAATCACTTTAAACATGCTAATTTTAGCTCTAACACTGATGATCCACCTACAAATGTGAACTGACGTTCAAAAATAAAACATTTGAAAACGGACCATTTTCCACATTTCTGAAGCATGACGTAATGGGGGGGTGTTATCTCTTTTGTCGAAAATCAGCCGTTTTTGCTCGAACATTAAATGCCTCCAAATGGTATTTAATTAACTTCCCGAGCCCCTGGAAGCATGAAAATCACTTTAAACATGCTAATTTTAACTCTAACACTGATGATCCACCTACAAATGTGAACTGACGTTCAAAAATAAAACATTTGAAAACGGACCATTTTCCACATTTCTGAAGCATGACGTAATGGGGGGGTGTTATCTCTTTTGTCGAAAATCAGCCGTTTTTGCTCGAACATTAAATGCCTCCAAATGGTATTTAATTAACTTCCCGAGCCCCTGGAAGCATGAAAATCACTTTAAACATGCTAATTTTAGCTCTAACACTGATGATCCACCTACAAATGTGAACTGACGTTCAAAAATAAAACATTTGAAAACGGACCATTTTCCACATTTCTGAAGCATGACGTAATGGGGGGGTGTTATCTCTTTTGTCGAAAATCAGCCGTTTTTGCTCGAACATTAAATGCCTCCAAATGGTATTTAATTAACTTCCCGAGCCCCTGGAAGCATGAAAATCACTTTAAACATGCTAATTTTAGCTCTAACACTGATGATCCACCTACAAATGTGAACTGACGTTCAAAAATAAAACATTTGAAAACGGACCATTTTCCACATTTCTGAAGCATGACGTAATGGGGGGGTGTTATCTCTTTTGTCGAAAATCAGCCGTTTTTGCTCGAACATTAAATGCCTCCAAATGGTATTTAATTAACTTCCCGGGGTGAAGAAACCCTTTTTGAGAACTCAGAGTGAGTAAATTGGCCATTTTCATGCACTTTTAACCATTCCATAAATCTTGTGTTTTGGGCCCCTGGAAGCATGAAAATCACTTTAAACATGCTAATTTTAGCTCTAACACTGATGATCCACCTACAAATGTGAACTGACGTTCAAAAATAAAACATTTGAAAACGGACCATTTTCCACATTTCTGAAGCATGACGTAATGGGGGGGTGTTATCTCTTTTGTCGAAAATCAGCCGTTTTTGCTCGAACATTAAATGTCTCCAAATGGTATTTAATTAACTTCCTGAGCCCCTGGAAGCATGAAAATCACTTTAAACATGCTAATTTTAGCTCTAACACTGATGATCCACCTACAAATGTGAACTGACGTTCAAAAATAAAACATTTGAAAACGGACCATTTTCCACATTTCTGAAGCATGACGTAATGGGGGGGTGTTATCTCTTTTGTCGAAAATCAGCCGTTTTTGCTCGAACATTAAATGCCTCCAAATGGTATTTAATTAACTTCCCGAGCCCCTGGAAGCATGAAAATCACTTTAAACATGCTAATTTTAGCTCTAACACTGATGATCCACCTACAAATGTGAACTGACGTTCAAAAATAAAACATTTGAAAACGGACCATTTTCCACATTTCTGAAGCATGACGTAATGGGGGGGTGTTATCTCTTTTGTCGAAAATCAGCCGTTTTTGCTCGAACATTAAATGCCTCCAAATGGTATTTAATTAACTTCCCGAGCCCCTGGAAGCATGAAAATCACTTTAAACATGCTAATTTTAGCTCTAACACTGATGATCCACCTACAAATGTGAACTGACGTTCAAAAATAAAACATTTGAAAACGGACCATTTTCCACATTTCTGAAGCATGACGTAATGGGGGGGTGTTATCTCTTTTGTCGAAAATCAGCCGTTTTTGCTCGAACATTAAATGCCTCCAAATGGTATTTAATTAACTTCCCGAGCCCCTGGAAGCATGAAAATCACTTTAAACATGCTAATTTTAGCTCTAACACTGATGATCCACCTACAAATGTGAACTGACGTTCAAAAATAAAACATTTGAAAACGGACCATTTTCCACATTTCTGAAGCATGACGTAATGGGGGGGTGTTATCTCTTTTGTCGAAAATCAGCCGTTTTTGCTCGAACATTAAATGCCTCCAAATGGTATTTAATTAACTTCCCGAGCCCCTGGAAGCATGAAAATCACTTTAAACATGCTAATTTTAGCTCTAACACTGATGATCCACCTACAAATGTGAACTGACGTTCAAAAATAAAACATTTGAAAACGGACCATTTTCCACATTTCTGAAGCACGACGTAATGGGGGGGTGTTATCTCTTTTGTCGAAAATCAGCCGTTTTTGCTCGAACATTAAATGCCTCCAAATGGTATTTAATTAACTTCCCGAGCCCCTGGAAGCATGAAAATCACTTTAAACATGCTAATTTTAGCTCTAACACTGATGATCCACCTACAAATGTGAACTGACGTTCAAAAATAAAACATTTGAAAACGGACCATTTTCCACATTTCTGAAGCATGACGTAATGGGGGGGTGTTATCTCTTTTGTCGAAAATCAGCCGTTTTTGCTCGAACATTAAATGCCTCCAAATGGTATTTAATTAACTTCCCGAGCCCCTGGAAGCATGAAATTCACTTTAAACATGCTAATTTTAGCTCTAACACTGATGATCCACCTACAAATGTGAACTGACGTTCAAAAATAAAACATTTGAAAACGGACCATTTTCCACATTTCTGAAGCATGACGTAATGGGGGGGTGTTATCTCTTTTGTCGAAAATCAGCTGTTTTTGCTCGAACATTAAATGCCTCCAAATGGTATTTAATTAACTTCCCGAGCCCCTGGAAGCATGAACATCACTTTAAACATGCTAATTTTAGCTCTAACACTGATGATCCACCTACAAATGTGAACTGACGTTCAAAAATAAAACATTTGAAAACGGACCATTTTCCACATTTCTGAAGCATGACGTAATGGGGGGGGTGTTATCTCTTTTGTCGAAAATCAGCCGTTTTTGCTCGAACATTAAATGCCTCCAAATGGTATTTAATTAACTTCCCGAGCCCCTGGAAGCATGAAAATCACTTTAAACATGCTAATTTTAGCTCTAACACTGATGATCCACCTACAAATGTGAACTGACGTTCAAAAATAAAACATTTGAAAACGGACCATTTTCCACATTTCTGAAGCATGACGTAATGGGGGGGGTGTTATCTCTTTTGTCGAAAATCAGCCGTTTTTGCTCGAACATTAAATGCCTCCAAATGGTATTTAATTAACTTCCCGGGGTGAAGAAACCCTTTTTGAGAACTCAGAGTGAGTAAATTGGCCATTTTCATGCACTTTTAACCATTCCATAAATCTTGTGTTTTGGGCCCCTGGAAGCATGAAAATCACTTTAAACATGCTAATTTTAGCTCTAACACTGATGATCCACCTACAAATGTGAACTGACGTTCAAAAATAAAACATTTGAAAACGGACCATTTTCCACATTTCTGAAGCATGACGTAATGGGGGGGTGTTATCTCTTTTGTCGAAAATCAGCCGTTTTTGCTCGAACATTAAATGCCTCCAAATGGTATTTAATTAACTTCCCGAGCCCCTGGAAGCATGAAAATCACTTTAAACATGCTAATTTTAGCTCTAACACTGATGATCCACCTACAAATGTGAACTGACGTTCAAAAATAAAACATTTGAAAACGGACCATTTTCCACATTTCTGAAGCATGGCGTAATGGGGGGGTGTTATCTCTTTTGTCGAAAATCAGCCGTTTTTGCTCGAACATTAAATGCCTCCAAATGGTATTTAATTAACTTCCCGAGCCCCTGGAAGCATGAAAATCACTTTAAACATGCTAATTTTAGCTCTAACACTGATGATCCACCTACAAATGTGAACTGACGTTCAAAAATAAAACATTTGAAAACGGACCATTTTCCACATTTCTGAAGCATGACGTAATGGGGGGGTGTTATCTCTTTTGTCGAAAATCAGCCGTTTTTGCTCGAACATTAAATGCCTCCAAATGGTATTTAATTAACTTCCCGAGCCCCTGGAAGCATGAAAATCACTTTAAACATGCTAATTTTAGCTCTAACACTGATGATCCACCTACAAATGTGAACTGACGTTCAAAAATAAAACATTTGAAAACGGACCATTTTCCACATTTCTGAAGCATGACGTAATGGGGGGGTGTTATCTCTTTTGTCGAAAATCAGCCGTTTTTGCTCAAACATTAAATGCCTCCAAATGGTATTTAATTAACTTCCCGAGCCCCTGGAAGCATGAAAATCACTTTAAACATGCTAATTTTAGCTCTAACACTGATGATCCACCTACAAATGTGAACTGACGTTCAAAAATAAAACATTTGAAAACGGACCATTTTCCACATTTCTGAAGCATGACGTAATGGGGGGGTGTTATCTCTTTTGTCGAAAATCAGCCGTTTTTGCTCGAACATTAAATGCCTCCAAATGGTATTTAATTAACTTCCCGAGCCCCTGGAAGCATGAAAATCACTTTAAACATGCTAATTTTAGCTCTAACACTGATGATCCACCTACAAATGTGAACTGACGTTCAAAAATAAAACATTTGAAAACGGACCATTTTCCACATTTCTGAAGCATGACGTAATGGGGGGGGTGTTATCTCTTTTGTCGAAAATCAGCCGTTTTTGCTTGAACATTAAATGCCTCCAAATGGTATTTAATTAACTTCCCGAGCCCCTGGAAGCATGAAAATCACTTTAAACATGCTAATTTTAGCTCTAACACTGATGATCCACCTACAAATGTGAACTGACGTTCAAAAATAAAACATTTGAAAACTGACCATTTTCCACATTTCTGAAGCATGACGTAATGGGGGGGTGTTATCTCTTTTGTCGAAAATCAGCCGTTTTTGCTCGAACATTAAATGCCTCCAAATGGTATTTAATTAACTTCCCGAGCCCCTGGAAGCATGAAAATCACTTTAAACATGCTAATTTTAGCTCTAACACTGATGATCCACCTACAAATGTGAACTGACGTTCAAAAATAAAACATTTGAAAACGGACCATTTTCCACATTTCTGAAGCATGACGTAATGGGGGGGTGTTATCTCTTTTGTCGAAAATCAGCCGTTTTTGCTCGAACATTAAATGCCTCCAAATGGTATTTAATTACCTTCCCGAGCCCCTGGAAGCATGAAAATCACTTTAAACATGCTAATTTTAGCTCTAACACTGATGATCCACCTACAAATGTGAACTGACGTTCAAAAATAAAACATTTGAAAACGGACCATTTTCCACATTTCTGAAGCATGACGTAATGGGGGGGGGTGTTATCTCTTTTGTCGAAAATCAGCCGTTTTTGCTCGAACATTAAATGCCTCCAAATGGTATTTAATTAACTTCCCGAGCCCCTGGAAGCATGAAAATCACTTTAAACATGCTAATTTTAGCTCTAACACTGATGATCCACCTACAAATGTGAACTGACGTTCAAAAATAAAACATTTGAAAACGGACCATTTTCCACATTTCTGAAGCATGACGTAATGGGGGGGTGTTATCTCTTTTGTCGAAAATCAGCCGTTTTTGCTCGAACATTAAATGCCTCCAAATGGTATTTAATTAACTTCCCGAGCCCCTGGAAGCATGAAAATCACTTTAAACATGCTAATTTTAGCTCTAACACTGATGATCCACCTACAAATGTGAACTGACGTTCAAAAATAAAACATTTGAAAACGGACCATTTTCCACATTTCTGAAGCATGACGTAATGGGGGGGTGTTATCTCTTTTGTCGAAAATCAGCCGTTTTTGCTCGAACATTAAATGCCTCCAAATGGTATTTAATTAACTTCCCGAGCCCCTGGAAGCATGAAAATCACTTTAAACATGCTAATTTTAGCTCTAACACTGATGATCCACCTACAAATGTGAACTGACGTTCAAAAATAAAACATTTGAAAACGGACCATTTTCCACATTTCTGAAGCATGACGTAATGGGGGGGTGTTATCTCTTTTGTCGAAAATCAGCCGTTTTTGCTCGAACATTAAATGCCTCCAAATGGTATTTAATTAGCTTCCCGAGCCCCTGGAAGCATGAAAATCACTTTAAACATGCTAATTTTAGCTCTAACACTGATGATCCACCTACAAATGTGAACTGACGTTCAAAAATAAAACATTTGAAAACGGACCATTTTCCACATTTCTGAAGCATGACGTAATGGGGGGGTGTTATCTCTTTTGTCGAAAATCAGCCGTTTTTGCTCGAACATTAAATGCCTCCAAATGGTATTTAATTAACTTCCCGGGGTGAAGAAACCCTTTTTGAGAACTCAGAGTGAGTAAATTGGCCATTTTCATGCACTTTTAACCATTCCATAAATCTTGTGTTTTGGGCCCCTGGAAGCATGAAAATCACTTTAAACATGCTAATTTTAGCTCTAACACTGATGATCTACCTACAAATGTGAACTGACGTTCAAAAATAAAACATTTGAAAACGGACCATTTTCCACATTTCTGAAGCATGACGTAATGGGGGGGTGTTATCTCTTTTGTCGAAAATCAGCCGTTTTTGCTCGAACATTAAATGCCTCCAAATGGTATTTAATTAACTTCCCGAGCCCCTGGAAGCATGAAAATCACTTTAAACATGCTAATTTTAGCTCTAACACTGATGATCCACCTACAAATGTGAACTGACGTTCAAAAATAAAACATTTGAAAACGGACCATTTTCCACATTTCTGAAGCATGACGTAATGGGGGGGTGTTATCTCTTTTGTCGAAAATCAGCCGTTTTTGCTCGAACATTAAATGCCTCCAAATGGTATTTAATTAACTTCCCGAGCCCCTGGAAGCATGAAAATCACTTTAAACATGCTAATTTTAGCTCTAACACTGATGATCCACCTACAAATGTGAACTGACGTTCAAAAATAAAACATTTGAAAACGGACCATTTTCCACATTTCTGAAGCATGACGTAATGGGGGGGTGTTATCTCTTTTGTCGAAAATCAGCCGTTTTTGCTCGAACATTAAATGCCTCCAAATGGTATTTAATTAACTTCCCGGGGTGAAGAAACCCTTTTTGAGAACTCAGAGTGAGTAAATTGGCCATTTTCATGCACTTTTAACCATTCCATAAATCTTGTGTTTTGGGCCCCTGGAAGCATGAAAATCACTTTAAACATGCTAATTTTAGCTCTAACACTGATGATCCACCTACAAATGTGAACTGACGTTCAAAAATAAAACATTTGAAAACGGACCATTTTCCACATTTCTGAAGCATGACGTAATGGGGGGGTGTTATCTCTTTTGTCGAAAATCAGCCGTTTTTGCTCGAACATTAAATGCCTCCAAATGGTATTTAATTAACTTCCCGAGCCCCTGGAAGCATGAAAATCACTTTAAACATGCTAATTTTAGCTCTAACACTGATGATCCACCTACAAATGTGAACTGACGTTCAAAAATAAAACATTTGAAAACGGACCATTTTCCACATTTCTGAAGCATGACGTAATGGGGGGGGTGTTATCTCTTTTGTCGAAAATCAGCCGTTTTTGCTTGAACATTAAATGCCTCCAAATGGTATTTAATTAACTTCCCGAGCCCCTGGAAGCATGAAAATCACTTTAAACATGCTAATTTTAGCTCTAACACTGATGATCCACCTACAAATGTGAACTGACGTTCAAAAATAAAACATTTGAAAACTGACCATTTTCCACATTTCTGAAGCATGACGTAATGGGGGGGTGTTATCTCTTTTGTCGAAAATCAGCCGTTTTTGCTCGAACATTAAATGCCTCCAAATGGTATTTAATTAACTTCCCGAGCCCCTGGAAGCATGAAAATCACTTTAAACATGCTAATTTTAGCTCTAACACTGATGATCCACCTACAAATGTGAACTGACGTTCAAAAATAAAACATTTGAAAACGGACCATTTTCCACATTTCTGAAGCATGACGTAATGGGGGGGTGTTATCTCTTTTGTCGAAAATCAGCCGTTTTTGCTCGAACATTAAATGCCTCCAAATGGTATTTAATTAACTTCCCGAGCCCCTGGAAGCATGAAAATCACTTTAAACATGCTAATTTTAGCTCTAACACTGATGATCCACCTACAAATGTGAACTGACGTTCAAAAATAAAACATTTGAAAACGGACCATTTTCCACATTTCTGAAGCATGACGTAATGGGGGGGTGTTATCTCTTTTGTCGAAAATCAGCCGTTTTTGCTCGAACATTAAATGCCTCCAAATGGTATTTAATTAACTTCCCGAGCCCCTGGAAGCATGAAAATCACTTTAAACATGCTAATTTTAGCTCTAACACTGATGATCCACCTACAAATGTGAACTGACGTTCAAAAATAAAACATTTGAAAACGGACCATTTTCCACATTTCTGAAGCATGACGTAATGGGGGGGGGTGTTATCTCTTTTGTCGAAAATCAGCCGTTTTTGCTTGAACATTAAATGCCTCCAAATGGTATTTAATTAACTTCCCGAGCCCCTGGAAGCATGAAAATCACTTTAAACATGCTAATTTTAGCTCTAACACTGATGATCCACCTACAAATGTGAACTGACGTTCAAAAATAAAACATTTGAAAACTGACCATTTTCCACATTTCTGAAGCATGACGTAATGGGGGGGTGTTATCTCTTTTGTCGAAAATCAGCCGTTTTTGCTCGAACATTAAATGCCTCCAAATGGTATTTAATTAACTTCCCGAGCCCCTGGAAGCATGAAAATCACTTTAAACATGCTAATTTTAGCTCTAACACTGATGATCCACCTACAAATGTGAACTGACGTTCAAAAATAAAACATTTGAAAACGGACCATTTTCCACATTTCTGAAGCATGACGTAATGGGGGGGTGTTATCTCTTTTGTCGAAAATCAGCCGTTTTTGCTCGAACATTAAATGCCTCCAAATGGTATTTAATTACCTTCCCGAGCCCCTGGAAGCATGAAAATCACTTTAAACATGCTAATTTTAGCTCTAACACTGATGATCCACCTACAAATGTGAACTGACGTTCAAAAATAAAACATTTGAAAACGGACCATTTTCCACATTTCTGAAGCATGACGTAATGGGGGGGTGTTATCTCTTTTGTCGAAAATCAGCCGTTTTTGCTCGAACATTAAATGCCTCCAAATGGTATTTAATTAACTTCCCGAGCCCCTGGAAGCATGAAAATCACTTTAAACATGCTAATTTTAGCTCTAACACTGATGATCCACCTACAAATGTGAACTGACGTTCAAAAATAAAACATTTGAAAACGGACCATTTTCCACATTTCTGAAGCATGACGTAATGGGGGGGTGTTATCTCTTTTGTCGAAAATCAGCCGTTTTTGCTCGAACATTAAATGCCTCCAAATGGTATTTAATTAACTTCCCGAGCCCCTGGAAGCATGAAAATCACTTTAAACATGCTAATTTTAGCTCTAACACTGATGATCCACCTACAAATGTGAACTGACGTTCAAAAATAAAACATTTGAAAACGGACCATTTTCCACATTTCTGAAGCATGACGTAATGGGGGGGTGTTATCTCTTTTGTCGAAAATCAGCCGTTTTTGCTCGAACATTAAATGCCTCCAAATGGTATTTAATTAACTTCCCGAGCCCCTGGAAGCATGAAAATCACTTTAAACATGCTAATTTTAGCTCTAACACTGATGATCCACCTACAAATGTGAACTGACGTTCAAAAATAAAACATTTGAAAACGGACCATTTTCCACATTTCTGAAGCATGACGTAATGGGGGGGTGTTATCTCTTTTGTCGAAAATCAGCCGTTTTTGCTCGAACATTAAATGCCTCCAAATGGTATTTAATTAGCTTCCCGAGCCCCTGGAAGCATGAAAATCACTTTAAACATGCTAATTTTAGCTCTAACACTGATGATCCACCTACAAATGTGAACTGACGTTCAAAAATAAAACATTTGAAAACGGACCATTTTCCACATTTCTGAAGCATGACGTAATGGGGGGGTGTTATCTCTTTTGTCGAAAATCAGCCGTTTTTGCTCGAACATTAAATGCCTCCAAATGGTATTTAATTAACTTCCCGGGGTGAAGAAACCCTTTTTGAGAACTCAGAGTGAGTAAATTGGCCATTTTCATGCACTTTTAACCATTCCATAAATCTTGTGTTTTGGGCCCCTGGAAGCATGAAAATCACTTTAAACATGCTAATTTTAGCTCTAACACTGATGATCTACCTACAAATGTGAACTGACGTTCAAAAATAAAACATTTGAAAACGGACCATTTTCCACATTTCTGAAGCATGACGTAATGGGGGGGTGTTATCTCTTTTGTCGAAAATCAGCCGTTTTTGCTCGAACATTAAATGCCTCCAAATGGTATTTAATTAACTTCCCGAGCCCCTGGAAGCATGAAAATCACTTTAAACATGCTAATTTTAGCTCTAACACTGATGATCCACCTACAAATGTGAACTGACGTTCAAAAATAAAACATTTGAAAACGGACCATTTTCCACATTTCTGAAGCATGACGTAATGGGGGGGTGTTATCTCTTTTGTCGAAAATCAGCCGTTTTTGCTCGAACATTAAATGCCTCCAAATGGTATTTAATTAACTTCCCGAGCCCCTGGAAGCATGAAAATCACTTTAAACATGCTAATTTTAGCTCTAACACTGATGATCCACCTACAAATGTGAACTGACGTTCAAAAATAAAACATTTGAAAACGGACCATTTTCCACATTTCTGAAGCATGACGTAATGGGGGGGTGTTATCTCTTTTGTCGAAAATCAGCCGTTTTTGCTCGAACATTAAATGCCTCCAAATGGTATTTAATTAACTTCCCGGGGTGAAGAAACCCTTTTTGAGAACTCAGAGTGAGTAAATTGGCCATTTTCATGCACTTTTAACCATTCCATAAATCTTGTGTTTTGGGCCCCTGGAAGCATGAAAATCACTTTAAACATGCTAATTTTAGCTCTAACACTGATGATCCACCTACAAATGTGAACTGACGTTCAAAAATAAAACATTTGAAAACGGACCATTTTCCACATTTCTGAAGCATGACGTAATGGGGGGGTGTTATCTCTTTTGTCGAAAATCAGCCGTTTTTGCTCGAACATTAAATGCCTCCAAATGGTATTTAATTAACTTCCCGGGGTGAAGAAACCCTTTTTGAGAACTCAGAGTGAGTAAATTGGCCATTTTCATGCACTTTTAACCATTCCATAAATCTTGTGTTTTGGGCCCCTGGAAGCATGAAAATCACTTTAAACATGCTAATTTTAGCTCTAACACTGATGATCCACCTACAAATGTGAACTGACGTTCAAAAATAAAACATTTGAAAACGGACCATTTTCCACATTTCTGAAGCATGACGTAATGGGGGGGTGTTATCTCTTTTGTCGAAAATCAGCCGTTTTTGCTCGAACATTAAATGCCTCCAAATGGTATTTAATTAACTTCCCGAGCCCCTGGAAGCATGAAAATCACTTTAAACATGCTAATTTTAGCTCTAACACTGATGATCCACCTACAAATGTGAACTGACGTTCAAAAATAAAACATTTGAAAACGGACCATTTTCCACATTTCTGAAGCATGACGTAATGGGGGGGTGTTATCTCTTTTGTCGAAAATCAGCCGTTTTTGCTCGAACATTAAATGCCTCCAAATGGTATTTAATTAACTTCCCGGGGTGAAGAAACCCTTTTTGAGAACTCAGAGTGAGTAAATTGGCCATTTTCATGCACTTTTAACCATTCCATAAATCTTGTGTTTTGGGCCCCTGGAAGCATGAAAATCACTTTAAACATGCTAATTTTAGCTCTAACACTGATGATCCACCTACAAATGTGAACTAACGTTCAAAAATAAAACATTTGAAAACGGACCATTTTCCACATTTCTGAAGCATGACGTAATGGGGGGGTGTTATCTCTTTTGTCGAAAATCAGCCGTTTTTGCTCGAACATTAAATGCCTCCAAATGGTATTTAATTAACTTCCCGGGGTGAAGAAACCCTTTTTGAGAACTCAGAGTGAGTAAATTGGCCATTTTCATGCACTTTTAACCATTCCATAAATCTTGTGTTTTGGGCCCCTGGAAGCATGAAAATCACTTTAAACATGCTAATTTTAGCTCTAACACTGATGATCCACCTACAAATGTGAACTGACGTTCAAAAATAAAACATTTGAAAACGGACCATTTTCCACATTTCTGAAGCATGACGTAATGGGGGGGTGTTATCTCTTTTGTCGAAAATCAGCCGTTTTTGCTCGAACATTAAATGCCTCCAAATGGTATTTAATTAACTTCCCGAGCCCCTGGAAGCATGAAAATCACTTTAAACATGCTAATTTTAGCTCTAACACTGATGATCCACCTACAAATGTGAACTGACGTTCAAAAATAAAACATTTGAAAACGGACCATTTTCCACATTTCTGAAGCATGACGTAATGGGGGGGTGTTATCTCTTTTGTCGAAAATCAGCCGTTTTTGCTCGAACATTAAATGCCTCCAAATGGTATTTAATTAACTTCCCGGGGTGAAGAAACCCTTTTTGAGAACTCAGAGTGAGTAAATTGGCCATTTTCATGCACTTTTAACCATTCCATAAATCTTGTGTTTTGGGCCCCTGGAAGCATGAAAATCACTTTAAACATGCTAATTTTAGCTCTAACACTGATGATCCACCTACAAATGTGAACTGACGTTCAAAAATAAAACATTTGAAAACGGACCATTTTCCACATTTCTGAAGCATGACGTAATGGGGGGGTGTTATCTCTTTTGTCGAAAATCAGCCGTTTTTGCTCAAACATTAAATGCCTCCAAATGGTATTTAATTAACTTCCCGAGCCCCTGGAAGCATGAAAATCACTTTAAACATGCTAATTTTAGCTCTAACACTGATGATCCACCTACAAATGTGAACTGACGTTCAAAAATAAAACATTTGAAAACGGACCATTTTCCACATTTCTGAAGCATGACGTAATGGGGGGGTGTTATCTCTTTTGTCGAAAATCAGCCGTTTTTGCTCGAACATTAAATGCCTCCAAATGGTATTTAATTAACTTCCCGAGCCCCTGGAAGCATGAAAATCACTTTAAACATGCTAATTTTAGCTCTAACACTGATGATCCACCTACAAATGTGAACTGACGTTCAAAAATAAAACATTTGAAAACGGACCATTTTCCACATTTCTGAAGCATGACGTAATGGGGGGGTGTTATCTCTTTTGTTGAAAATCAGCCGTTTTTGCTCGAACATTAAATGCCTCCAAATGGTATTTAATTAACTTCCCGAGCCCCTGGAAGCATGAAAATCACTTTAAACATGCTAATTTTAGCTCTAACACTGATGATCCACCTACAAATGTGAACTGACGTTCAAAAATAAAACATTTGAAAACGGACCATTTTCCACATTTCTGAAGCATGACGTAATGGGGGGGTGTTATCTCTTTTGTCGAAAATCAGCCGTTTTTGCTCGAACATTAAATGCCTCCAAATGGTACTTAATTAACTTCCCGAGCCCCTGGAAGCATGAAAATCACTTTAAACATGCTAATTTTAGCTCTAACACTGATGATCCACCTACAAATGTGAACTGACGTTCAAAAATAAAACATTTGAAAACGGACCATTTTCCACATTTCTGAAGCATGACGTAATGGGGGGGTGTTATCTCTTTTGTCGAAAATCAGCCGTTTTTGCTCGAACATTAAATGCCTCCAAATGGTATTTAATTAACTTCCCGAGCCCCTGGAAGCATGAAAATCACTTTAAACATGCTAATTTTAGCTCTAACACTGATGATCCACCTACAAATGTGAACTGACGTTCAAAAATAAAACATTTGAAAACGGACCATTTTCCACATTTCTGAAGCATGACGTAATGGGGGGGTGTTATCTCTTTTGTCGAAAATCAGCCGTTTTTGCTCGAACATTAAATGCCTCCAAATGGTATTTAATTAACTTCCCGAGCCCCTGGAAGCATGAAAATCACTTTAAACATTCTAATTTTAGCTCTAACACTGATGATCCACCTACAAATGTGAACTGACGTTCAAAAATAAAACATTTGAAAACGGACCATTTTCCACATTTCTGAAGCATGACGTAATGGGGGGGTGTTATCTCTTTTGTCGAAAATCAGCCGTTTTTGCTCGAACATTAAATGCCTCCAAATGGTATTTAATTAACTTCCCGAGCCCCTGGAAGCATGAAAATCACTTTAAACATGCTAATTTTAGCTCTAACACTGATGATCCACCTACAAATGTGAACTGACGTTCAAAAATAAAACATTTGAAAACGGACCATTTTCCACATTTCTGAAGCATGACGTAATGGGGGGGTGTTATCTCTTTTGTCGAAAATCAGCCGTTTTTGCTCGAACATTAAATGCCTCCAAATGGTATTTAATTAACTTCCCGAGCCCCTGGAAGCATGAAAATCACTTTAAACATGCTAATTTTAGCTCTAACACTGATGATCCACCTACAAATGTGAACTGACGTTCAAAAATAAAACATTTGAAAACGGACCATTTTCCACATTTCTGAAGCATGACGTAATGGGGGGGTGTTATCTCTTTTGTCGAAAATCAGCCGTTTTTGCTCGAACATTAAATGCCTCCAAATGGTATTTAATTAACTTCCCAGGGTGAAGAAACCCTTTTTGAGAACTCAGAGTGAGTAAATTGGCCATTTTCATGCACTTTTAACCATTCCATAAATCTTGTGTTTTGGGCCCCTGGAAGCATGAAAATCACTTTAAACATGCTAATTTTAGCTCTAACACTGATGATCCACCTACAAATGTGAACTGACGTTCAAAAATAAAACATTTGAAAACGGACCATTTTCCACATTTCTGAAGCATGACGTAATGGGGGGGTGTTATCTCTTTTGTCGAAAATCAGCCGTTTTTGCTCGAACATTAAATGCCTCCAAATGGTATTTAATTAACTTCCCGGGGTGAAGAAACCCTTTTTGAGAACTCAGAGTGAGTAAATTGGCCATTTTCATGCACTTTTAACCATTCCATAAATCTTGTGTTTTGGGCCCCTGGAAGCATGAAAATCACTTTAAACATGCTAATTTTAGCTCTAACACTGATGATCCACCTACAAATGTGAACTGACGTTCAAAAATAAAACATTTGAAAACGGACCATTTTCCACATTTCTGAAGCATGACGTAATGGGGGGTGTTATCTCTTTTGTCGAAAATCAGCCGTTTTTGCTCGAACATTAAATGCCTCCAAATGGTATTTAATTAACTTCCCGAGCCCCTGGAAGCATGAAAATCACTTTAAACATGCTAATTTTAGCTCTAACACTGATGATCCACCTACAAATGTGAACTGACGTTCAAAAATAAAACATTTGAAAACGGACCATTTTCCACATTTCTGAAGCATGACGTAATGGGGGGGTGTTATCTCTTTTGTCGAAAATCAGCCGTTTTTGCTCGAACATTAAATGCCTCCAAATGGTATTTAATTAACTTCCCGGGGTGAAGAAACCCTTTTTGAGAACTCAGAGTGACTAAATTGGCCATTTTCATGCACTTTTAACCATTCCATAAATCTTGTGTTTTGGGCCCCTGGAAGCATGAAAATCACTTTAAACATGCTAATTTTAGCTCTAACACTGATGATCCACCTACAAATGTGAACTGACGTTCAAAAATAAAACATTTGAAAACGGACCATTTTCCAAATTTCTGAAGCATGACGTAATGGGGGGGTGTTATCTCTTTTGTCGAAAATCAGCCGTTTTTGCTCGAACATTAAATGCCTCCAAATGGTATTTAATTAACTTCCCGGGGTGAAGAAACCCTTTTTGAGAACTCAGAGTGAGTAAATTGGCCATTTTCATGCACTTTTAACCATTCCATAAATCTTGTGTTTTGGGCCCCTGGAAGCATGAAAATCACTTTAAACATGCTAATTTTAGCTCTAACACTGATGATCCACCTACAAATGTGAACTGACGTTCAAAAATAAAACATTTGAAAACGGACCATTTTCCACATTTCTGAAGCATGACGTAATGGGGGGGTGTTATCTCTTTTGTCGAAAATCAGCCGTTTTTGCTCGAACATTAAATGCCTCCAAATGGTATTTAATTAACTTCCCGGGGTGAAGAAACCCTTTTTGAGAACTCAGAGTGAGTAAATTGGCCATTTTCATGCACTTTTAACCATTCCATAAATCTTGTGTTTTGGGCCCCTGGAAGCATGAAAATCACTTTAAACATGCTAATTTTAGCTCTAACACTGATGATCCACCTACAAATGTGAACTGACGTTCAAAAATAAAACATTTGAAAACGGACCATTTTCCACATTTCTGAAGCATGACGTAATGGGGGGGTGTGATCTCTTTTGTCGAAAATCAGCCGTTTTTGCTCGAACATTAAATGCCTCCAAATGGTATTTAATTAACTTCCCGAGCCCCTGGAAGCATGAAAATCACTTTAAACATGCTAATTTTAGCTCTAACACTGATGATCCACCTACAAATGTGAACTGACGTTCAAAAATAAAACATTTGAAAACGGACCATTTTCCACATTTCTGAAGCATGACGTAATGGGGGGGTGTTATCTCTTTTGTCGAAAATCAGCCGTTTTTGCTCGAACATTAAATGCCTCCAAATGGTATTTAATTAACTTCCCGGGGTGAAGAAACCCTTTTTGAGAACTCAGAGTGAGTAAATTGGCCATTTTCATGCACTTTTAACCATTCCATAAATCTTGTGTTTTGGGCCCCTGGAAGCATGAAAATCACTTTAAACATGCTAATTTTAGCTCTAACACTGATGATCCACCTACAAATGTGAACTGACGTTCAAAAATAAAACATTTGAAAACGGACCATTTTCCACATTTCTGAAGCATGACGTAATGGGGGGGTGTTATCTCTTTTGTCGAAAATCAGCCGTTTTTGCTCGAACATTAAATGCCTCCAAATGGTATTTAATTAACTTCCCGGGGTGAAGAAACCCTTTTTGAGAACTCAGAGTGAGTAAATTGGCCATTTTCATGCACTTTTAACCATTCCATAAATCTTGTGTTTTGGGCCCCTGGAAGCATGAAAATCACTTTAAACATGCTAATTTTAGCTCTAACACTGATGATCCACCTACAAATGTGAACTGACGTTCAAAAATAAAACATTTGAAAACGGACCATTTTCCACATTTCTGAAGCATGACGTAATGGGGGGGTGTTATCTCTTTTGTCGAAAATCAGCCGTTTTTGCTCGAACATTAAATGCCTCCAAATGGTATTTAATTAACTTCCCGAGCCCCTGGAAGCATGAAAATCACTTTAAACATGCTAATTTTAGCTCTAACACTGATGATCCACCTACAAATGTGAACTGACGTTCAAAAATAAAACATTTGAAAACGGACCATTTTCCACATTTCTGAAGCATGACGTAATGGGGGGGTGTTATCTCTTTTGTCGAAAATCAGCCGTTTTTGCTCGAACATTAAATGCCTCCAAATGGTATTTAATTAACTTCCCGAGCCCCTGGAAGCATGAAAATCACTTTAAACATGCTAATTTTAGCTCTAACACTGATGATCCACCTACAAATGTGAACTGACGTTCAAAAATAAAACATTTGAAAACGGACCATTTTCCACATTTCTGAAGCATGACGTAATGGGGGGGTGTTATCTCTTTTGTCGAAAATCAGCCGTTTTTGCTCGAACATTAAATGCCTCCAAATGGTATTTAATTAACTTCCCGGGGTGAAGAAACCCTTTTTGAGAACTCAGAGTGAGTAAATTGGCCATTTTCATGCACTTTTAACCATTCCATAAATCTTGTGTTTTGGGCCCCTGGAAGCATGAAAATCACTTTAAACATGCTAATTTTAGCTCTAACACTGATGATCCACCTACCAATGTGAACTAACGTTCAAAAATAAAACATTTGAAAACGGACCATTTTCCACATTTCTGAAGCATGACGTAATGGGGGGGTGTTATCTCTTTTGTCGAAAATCAGCCGTTTTTGCTCGAACATTAAATGCCTCCAAATGGTATTTAATTAACTTCCCGGGGTGAAGAAACCCTTTTTGAGAACTCAGAGTGAGTAAATTGGCCATTTTCATGCACTTTTAACCATTCCATAAATCTTGTGTTTTGGGCCCCTGGAAGCATGAAAATCACTTTAAACATGCTAATTTTAGCTCTAACACTGATGATCCACCTACAAATGTGAACTGACGTTCAAAAATAAAACATTTGAAAACGGACCATTTTCCACATTTCTGAAGCATGACGTAATGGGGGGGTGTTATCTCTTTTGTCGAAAATCAGCCGTTTTTGCTCGAACATTAAATGCCTCCAAATGGTATTTAATTAACTTCCCGAGCCCCTGGAAGCATGAAAATCACTTTAAACATGCTAATTTTAGCTCTAACACTGATGATCCACCTACAAATGTGAACTGACGTTCAAAAATAAAACATTTGAAAACGGACCATTTTCCACATTTCTGAAGCATGACGTAATGGGGGGGTGTTATCTCTTTTGTCGAAAATCAGCCGTTTTTGCTCGAACATTAAATGCCTCCAAATGGTATTTAATTAACTTCCCGGGGTGAAGAAACCCTTTTTGAGAACTCAGAGTGAGTAAATTGGCCATTTTCATGCACTTTTAACCATTCCATAAATCTTGTGTTTTGGGCCCCTGGAAGCATGAAAATCACTTTAAACATGCTAATTTTAGCTCTAACACTGATGATCCACCTACAAATGTGAACTGACGTTCAAAAATAAAACATTTGAAAACGGACCATTTTCCACATTTCTGAAGCATGACGTAATGGGGGGGTGTTATCTCTTTTGTCAAAAATCAGCCGTTTTTGCTCGAACATTAAATGCCTCCAAATGGTATTTAATTAACTTCCCGGGGTGAAGAAACCCTTTTTGAGAACTCAGAGTGAGTAAATTGGCCATTTTCATGCACTTTTAACCATTCCATAAATCTTGTGTTTTGGGCCCCTGGAAGCATGAAAATCACTTTAAACATGCTAATTTTAGCTCTAACACTGATGATCCACCTACAAATGTGAACTGACGTTCAAAAATAAAACATTTGAAAACGGACCATTTTCCACATTTCTGAAGCATGACGTAATGGGGGGGTGTTATCTCTTTTGTCGAAAATCAGCCGTTTTTGCTCGAACATTAAATGCCTCCAAATGGTATTTAATTAACTTCCCGAGCCCCTGGAAGCATGAAAATCACTTTAAACATGCTAATTTTAGCTCTAACACTGATGATCCACCTACAAATGTGAACTGACGTTCAAAAATAAAACATTTGAAAACGGACCATTTTCCACATTTCTGAAGCATGACGTAATGGGGGGGTGTTATCTCTTTTGTCGAAAATCAGCCGTTTTTGCTCGAACATTAAATGCCTCCAAATGGTATTTAATTAACTTCCCGAGCCCCTGGAAGCATGAAAATCACTTTAAACATGCTAATTTTAGCTCTAACACTGATGATCCACCTACAAATGTGAACTGACGTTCAAAAATAAAACATTTGAAAACGGACCATTTTCCACATTTCTGAAGCATGACGTAATGGGGGGGGTGTTATCTCTTTTGTCGAAAATCAGCCGTTTTTGCTCGAACATTAAATGCCTCCAAATGGTATTTAATTAACTTCCCGGGGTGAAGAAACCCTTTTTGAGAACTCAGAGTGAGTAAATTGGCCATTTTCATGCACTTTTAACCATTCCATAAATCTTGTGTTTTGGGCCCCTGGAAGCATGAAAATCACTTTAAACATGCTAATTTTAGCTCTAACACTGATGATCCACCTACAAATGTGAACTAACGTTCAAAAATAAAACATTTGAAAACGGACCATTTTCCACATTTCTGAAGCATGACGTAATGGGGGGGTGTTATCTCTTTTGTCGAAAATCAGCCGTTTTTGCTCGAACATTAAATGCCTCCAAATGGTATTTAATTAACTTCCCGGGGTGAAGAAACCCTTTTTGAGAACTCAGAGTGAGTAAATTGGCCATTTTCATGCACTTTTAACCATTCCATAAATCTTGTGTTTTGGGCCCCTGGAAGCATGAAAATCACTTTAAACATGCTAATTTTAGCTCTAACACTGATGATCCACCTACAAATGTGAACTGACGTTCAAAAATAAAACATTTGAAAATGGACCATTTTCCACATTTCTGAAGCATGACGTAATGGGGGGGTGTTATCTCTTTTGTCGAAAATCAGCCGTTTTTGCTCGAACATTAAATGCCTCCAAATGGTATTTAATTAACTTCCCGGGGTGAAGAAACCCTTTTTGAGAACTCAGAGTGACTAAATTGGCCATTTTCATGCACTTTTAACCATTCCATAAATCTTGTGTTTTGGGCCCCTGGAAGCATGAAAATCACTTTAAACATGCTAATTTTAGCTCTAACACTGATGATCCACCTACAAATGTGAACTGACGTTCAAAAATAAAACATTTGAAAACGGACCATTTTCCACATTTCTGAAGCATGACGTAATGGGGGGGTGTTATCTCTTTTGTCGAAAATCAGCCGTTTTTGCTCGAACATTAAATGCCTCCAAATGGTATTTAATTAACTTCCCGGGGTGAAGAAACCCTTTTTGAGAACTCAGAGTGAGTAAATTGGCCATTTTCATGCACTTTTAACCATTCCATAAATCTTGTGTTTTGGGCCCCTGGAAGCATGAAAATCACTTTAAACATGCTAATTTTAGCTCTAACACTGATGATCCACCTACAAATGTGAACTGACGTTCAAAAATAAAACATTTGAAAACGGACCATTTTCCACATTTCTGAAGCATGACGTAATGGGGGGGTGTTATCTCTTTTGTCGAAAATCAGCCGTTTTTGCTCGAACATTAAATGCCTCCAAATGGTATTTAATTAACTTCCCGGGGTGAAGAAACCCTTTTTGAGAACTCAGAGTGAGTAAATTGGCCATTTTCATGCACTTTTAACCATTCCATAAATCTTGTGTTTTGGGCCCCTGGAAGCATGAAAATCACTTTAAACATGCTAATTTTAGCTCTAACACTGATGATCCACCTACAAATGTGAACTGACGTTCAAAAATAAAACATTTGAAAACGGACCATTTTCCACATTTCTGAAGCATGACGTAATGGGGGGGTGTTATCTCTTTTGTCGAAAATCAGCCGTTTTTGCTCGAACATTAAATGCCTCCAAATGGTATTTAATTAACTTCCCGAGCCCCTGGAAGCATGAAAATCACTTTAAACATGCTAATTTTAGCTCTAACACTGATGATCCACCTACAAATGTGAACTGACGTTCAAAAATAAAACATTTGAAAACGGACCATTTTCCACATTTCTGAAGCATGACGTAATGGGGGGTGTTATCTCTTTTGTCGAAAATCAGCCGTTTTTGCTCGAACATTAAATGCCTCCAAATGGTATTTAATTAACTTCCCGGGGTGAAGAAACCCTTTTTGAGAACTCAGAGTGAGTAAATTGGCCATTTTCATGCACTTTTAACCATTCCATAAATCTTGTGTTTTGGGCCCCTGGAAGCATGAAAATCACTTTAAACATGCTAATTTTAGCTCTAACACTGATGATCCACCTAAAAATGTGAACTGACGTTCAAAAATAAAACATTTGAAAACGGACCATTTTCCACATTTCTGAAGCATGACGTAATGGGGGGGTGTTATCTCTTTTGTCGAAAATCAGCCGTTTTTGCTCGAACATTAAATGCCTCCAAATGGTATTTAATTAACTTCCCGGGGTGAAGAAACCCTTTTTGAGAACTCAGAGTGAGTAAATTGGCCATTTTCATGCACTTTTAACCATTCCATAAATCTTGTGTTTTGGGCCCCTGGAAGCATGAAAATCACTTTAAACATGCTAATTTTAGCTCTAACACTGATGATCCACCTACAAATGTGAACTGACGTTCAAAAATAAAACATTTGAAAACGGACCATTTTCCACATTTCTGAAGCATGACGTAATGGGGGGGTGTTATCTCTTTTGTCGAAAATCAGCCGTTTTTGCTCGAACATTAAATGCCTCCAAATGGTATTTAATTAACTTCCCGAGCCCCTGGAAGCATGAAAATCACTTTAAACATGCTAATTTTAGCTCTAACACTGATGATCCACCTACAAATGTGAACTGACGTTCAAAAATAAAACATTTGAAAACGGACCATTTTCCACATTTCTGAAGCATGACGTAATGGGGGGGTGTTATCTCTTTTGTCGAAAATCAGCCGTTTTTGCTCGAACATTAAATGCCTCCAAATGGTATTTAATTAACTTCCGGGGTGAAGAAACCCTTTTTGAGAACTCAGAGTGAGTAAATTGGCCATTTTCATGCACTTTTAACCATTCCATAAATCTTGTGTTTTGGGCCCCTGGAAGCATGAAAATCACTTTAAACATGCTAATTTTAGCTCTAACACTGATGATCCACCTACAAATGTGAACTAACGTTCAAAAATAAAACATTTGAAAACGGACCATTTTCCACATTTCTGAAGCATGACGTAATGGGGGGGTGTTATCTCTTTTGTCGAAAATCAGCCGTTTTTGCTCGAACATTAAATGCCTCCAAATGGTATTTAATTAACTTCCCGGGGTGAAGAAACCCTTTTTGAGAACTCAGAGTGAGTAAATTGGCCATTTTCATGCACTTTTAACCATTCCATAAATCTTGTGTTTTGGGCCCCTGGAAGCATGAAAATCACTTTAAACATGCTAATTTTAGCTCTAACACTGATGATCCACCTACAAATGTGAACTGACGTTCAAAAATAAAACATTTGAAAACGGACCATTTTCCACATTTCTGAAGCATGACGTAATGGGGGGGTGTTATCTCTTTTGTCGAAAATCAGCCGTTTTTGCTCGAACATTAAATGCCTCCAAATGGTATTTAATTAACTTCCCGAGCCCCTGGAAGCATGAAAATCACTTTAAACATGCTAATTTTAGCTCTAACACTGATGATCCACCTACAAATGTGAACTGACGTTCAAAAATAAAACATTTGAAAACGGACCATTTTCCACATTTCTGAAGCATGACGTAATGGGGGGGTGTTATCTCTTTTGTCGAAAATCAGCCGTTTTTGCTCGAACATTAAATGCCTCCAAATGGTATTTAATTAACTTCCCGGGGTGAAGAAACCCTTTTTGAGAACTCAGAGTGAGTAAATTGGCCATTTTCATGCACTTTTAACCATTCCATAAATCTTGTGTTTTGGGCCCCTGGAAGCATGAAAATCACTTTAAACATGCTAATTTTAGCTCTAACACTGATGATCCACCTACAAATGTGAACTGACGTTCAAAAATAAAACATTTGAAAACGGACCATTTTCCACATTTCTGAAGCATGACGTAATGGGGGGGTGTTATCTCTTTTGTCGAAAATCAGCCGTTTTTGCTCGAACATTAAATGCCTCCAAATGGTATTTAATTAACTTCCCGGGGTGAAGAAACCCTTTTTGAGAACTCAGAGTGAGTAAATTGGCCATTTTCATGCACTTTTAACCATTCCATAAATTTTGTGTTTTGGGCCCCTGGAAGCATGAAAATCACTTTAAACATGCTAATTTTAGCTCTAACACTGATGATCCACCTACAAATGTGAACTGACGTTCAAAAATAAAACATTTGAAAACGGACCATTTTCCACATTTCTGAAGCATGACGTAATGGGGGGGTGTTATCTCTTTTGTCGAAAATCAGCCGTTTTTGCTCGAACATTAAATGCCTCCAAATGGTATTTAATTAACTTCCCGAGCCCCTGGAAGCATGAAAATCACTTTAAACATGCTAATTTTAGCTCTAACACTGATGATCCACCTACAAATGTGAACTGACGTTCAAAAATAAAACATTTGAAAACGGACCATTTTCCACATTTCTGAAGCATGACGTAATGGGGGGGTGTTATCTCTTTTGTCGAAAATCAGCCGTTTTTGCTCGAACATTAAATGCCTCCAAATGGTATTTAATTAACTTCCCGAGCCCCTGGAAGCATGAAAATCACTTTAAACATGCTAATTTTAGCTCTAACACTGATGATCCACCTACAAATGTGAACTGACGTTCAAAAATAAAACATTTGAAAACGGACCATTTTCCACATTTCTGAAGCATGACGTAATGGGGGGGTGTTATCTCTTTTGTCGAAAATCAGCCGTTTTTGCTCGAACATTAAATGCCTCCAAATGGTATTTAATTAACTTCCCGGGGTGAAGAAACCCTTTTTGAGAACTCAGAGTGAGTAAATTGGCCATTTTCATGCACTTTTAACCATTCCATAAATCTTGTGTTTTGGGCCCCTGGAAGCATGAAAATCACTTTAAACATGCTAATTTTAGCTCTAACACTGATGATCCACCTACAAATGTGAACTAACTTTCAAAAATAAAACATTTGAAAACGGACCATTTTCCACATTTCTGAAGCATGACGTAATGGGGGGTGTTATCTCTTTTGTCGAAAATCAGCCGTTTTTGCTCGAACATTAAATGCCTCCAAATGGTATTTAATTAACTTCCCGGGGTGAAGAAACCCTTTTTGAGAACTCAGAGTGAGTAAATTGGCCATTTTCATGCACTTTTAACCATTCCATAAATCTTGTGTTTTGGGCCCCTGGAAGCATGAAAATCACTTTAAACATGCTAATTTTAGCTCTAACACTGATGATCCACCTACAAATGTGAACTGACGTTCAAAAATAAAACATTTGAAAACGGACCATTTTCCACATTTCTGAAGCATGACGTAATGGGGGGGTGTTATCTCTTTTGTCGAAAATCAGCCGTTTTTGCTCGAACATTAAATGCCTCCAAATGGTATTTAATTAACTTCCCGGGGTGAAGAAACCCTTTTTGAGAACTCAGAGTGAGTAAATTGGCCATTTTCATGCACTTTTAACCATTCCATAAATCTTGTGTTTTGGGCCCCCTGGAAGCATGAAAATCACTTTAAACATGCTAATTTTAGCTCTAACACTGATGATCCACCTACAAATGTGAACTGACGTTCAAAAATAAAACATTTGAAAACGGACCATTTTCCACATTTCTGAAGCATGACGTAATGGGGGGGTGTTATCTCTTTTGTCGAAAATCAGCCGTTTTTGCTCGAACATTAAATGCCTCCAAATGGTATTTAATTAACTTCCCGGGGTAAAGAAACCCTTTTTGAGAACTCAGAGTGAGTAAATTGGCCATTTTCATGCACTTTTAACCATTCCATAAATCTTGTGTTTTGGGCCCCTGGAAGCATGAAAATCACTTTAAACATGCTAATTTTAGCTCTAACACTGATGATCCACCTACAAATGTGAACTGACGTTCAAAAATAAAACATTTGAAAACGGACCATTTTCCACATTTCTGAAGCATGACGTAATGGGGGGGTGTTATCTCTTTTGTCGAAAATCAGCCGTTTTTGCTCGAACATTAAATGCCTCCAAATGGTATTTAATTAACTTCCCGAGCCCCTGGAAGCATGAAAATCACTTTAAACATGCTAATTTTAGCTCTAACACTGATGATCCACCTACAAATGTGAACTGACGTTCAAAAATAAAACATTTGAAAACGGACCATTTTCCACATTTCTGAAGCATGACGTAATGGGGGGGGTGTTATCTCTTTTGTCGAAAATCAGCCGTTTTTGCTCGAACATCAAATGCCTCCAAATGGTATTTAATTAACTTCCCGAGCCCCTGGAAGCATGAAAATCACTTTAAACATGCTAATTTTAGCTCTAACACTGATGATCCACCTACAAATGTGAACTGACGTTCAAAAATAAAACATTTGAAAACGGACCATTTTCCACATTTCTGAAGCATGACGTAATGGGGGGGTGTTATCTCTTTTGTGGAAAATCAGCCGTTTTTGCTCGAACATTAAATGCCTCCAAATGGTATTTAATTAACTTCCCGAGCCCCTGGAAGCATGAAAATCACTTTAAACATGCTAATTTTAGCTCTAACACTGATGATCCACCTACAAATGTGAACTGACGTTCAAAAATAAAACATTTGAAAACGGACCATTTTCCACATTTCTGAAGCATGACGTAATGGGGGGGTGTTATCTCTTTTGTCGAAAATCAGCCGTTTTTGCTCGAACATTAAATGCCTCCAAATGGTATTTAATTAACTTCCCGAGCCCCTGGAAGCATGAAAATCACTTTAAACATGCTAATTTTAGCTCTAACACTGATGATCCACCTACAAATGTGAACTGACGTTCAAAAATAAAACATTTGAAAACGGACCATTTTCCACATTTCTGAAGCATGACGTAATGGGGGGGTGTTATCTCTTTTGTGGAAAATCAGCCGTTTTTGCTCGAACATTAAATGCCTCCAAATGGTATTTAATTAACTTCCCGAGCCCCTGGAAGCATGAAAATCACTTTAAACATGCTAATTTTAGCTCTAACACTGATGATCCACCTACAAATGTGAACTGACGTTCAAAAATAAAACATTTGAAAACGGACCATTTTCCACATTTCTGAAGCATGACGTAATGGGGGGGTGTTATCTCTTTTGTCGAAAATCAGCCGTTTTTGCTCGAACATTAAATGCCTCCAAATGGTATTTAATTAACTTCCCGAGCCCCTGGAAGCATGAAAATCACTTTAAACATGCTAATTTTAGCTCTAACACTGATGATCCACCTACAAATGTGAACTGACGTTCAAAAATAAAACATTTGAAAACGGACCATTTTCCACATTTCTGAAGCATGACGTAATGGGGGGGTGTTATCTCTTTTGTCGAAAATCAGCCGTTTTTGCTCGAACATTAAATGCCTCCAAATGGTATTTAATTAACTTCCCGAGCCCCTGGAAGCATGAAAATCACTTTAAACATGCTAATTTTAGCTCTAACACTGATGATCCACCTACAAATGTGAACTGACGTTCAAAAATAAAACATTTGAAAACGGACCATTTTCCACATTTCTGAAGCATGACGTAATGGGGGGGTGTTATCTCTTTTGTCGAAAATCAGCCGTTTTTGCTCGAACATTAAATGCCTCCAAATGGTATTTAATTAACTTCCCGAGCCCCTGGAAGCATGAAAATCACTTTAAACATGCTAATTTTAGCTCTAACACTGATGATCCACCTACAAATGTGAACTGACGTTCAAAAATAAAACATTTGAAAACGGACCATTTTCCACATTTCTGAAGCATGACGTAATGGGGGGGTGTTATCTCTTTTGTCGAAAATCAGCCGTTTTTGCTCGAACATTAAATGCCTCCAAATGGTATTTAATTAACTTCCCGAGCCCCTGGAAGCATGAAAATCACTTTAAACATGCTAATTTTAGCTCTAACACTGATGATCCACCTACAAATGTGAACTGACGTTCAAAAATAAAACATTTGAAAACGGACCATTTTCCACATTTCTGAAGCATGACGTAATGGGGGGGGTGTTATCTCTTTTGTCGAAAATCAGCCGTTTTTGCTCGAACATTAAATGCCTCCAAATGGTATTTAATTAACTTCCCAGGGTGAAGAAACCCTTTTTGAGAACTCAGAGTGAGTAAATTGGCCATTTTCATGCACTTTTAACCATTCCATAAATCTTGTGTTTTGGGCCCCTGGAAGCATAAAAATCACTTTAAACATGCTAATTTTAGCTCTAACACTGATGATCCACCTACAAATGTGAACTGACGTTCAAAAATAAAACATTTGAAAACGGACCATTTTCCACATTTCTGAAGCATGACGTAATGGGGGGGTGTTATCTCTTTTGTCGAAAATCAGCCGTTTTTGCTCGAACATTAAATGCCTCCAAATGGTATTTAATTAACTTCCCGGGGTGAAGAAACCCTTTTTGAGAACTCAGAGTGAGTAAATTGGCCATTTTCATGCACTTTTAACCATTCCATAAATCTTGTGTTTTGGGCCCCTGGAAGCATGAAAATCACTTTAAACATGCTAATTTTAGCTCTAACACTGATGATCCACCTACAAATGTGAACTGACGTTCAAAAATAAAACATTTGAAAACGTACCATTTTCCACATTTCTGAAGCATGACGTAATGGGGGGTGTTATCTCTTTTGTCTAAAATCAGCCGTTTTTGCTCGAACATTAAATGCCTCCAAATGGTATTTAATTAACTTCCCGAGCCCCTGGAAGCATGAAAATCACTTTAAACATGCTAATTTTAGCTCTAACACTGATGATCCACCTACAAATGTGAACTGACGTTCAAAAATAAAACATTTGAAAACGGACCATTTTCCACATTTCTGAAGCATGACGTAATGGGGGGGTGTTATCTCTTTTGTCGAAAATCAGCCGTTTTTGCTCGACCATTAAATGCCTCCAAATGGTATTTAATTAACTTCCCGGGGTGAAGAAACCCTTTTTGAGAACTCAGAGTGACTAAATTGGCCATTTTCATGCACTTTTAACCATTCCATAAATCTTGTGTTTTGGGCCCCTGGAAGCATGAAAATCACTTTAAACATGCTAATTTTAGCTCTAACACTGATGATCCACCTACAAATGTGAACTGACGTTCAAAAATAAAACATTTGAAAACGGACCATTTTCCACATTTCTGAAGCATGACGTAATGGGGGGGTGTTATCTCTTTTGTCGAAAATCAGCCGTTTTTGCTCGAACATTAAATGCCTCCAAATGGTATTTAATTAACTTCCCGGGGTGAAGAAACCCTTTTTGAGAACTCAGAGTGAGTAAATTGGCCATTTTCATGCACTTTTAACCATTCCATAAATCTTGTGTTTTGGGCCCCTGGAAGCATGAAAATCACTTTAAACATGCTAATTTTAGCTCTAACACTGATGATCCACCTACAAATGTGAACTGACGTTCAAAAATAAAACATTTGAAAACGGACCATTTTCCACATTTCTGAAGCATGACGTAATGGGGGGGTGTTATCTCTTTTGTCGAAAATCAGCCGTTTTTGCTCGAACATTAAATGCCTCCAAATGGTATTTAATTAACTTCCCGGGGTGAAGAAACCCTTTTTGAGAACTCAGAGTGAGTAAATTGGCCATTTTCATGCACTTTTAACCATTCCATAAATCTTGTGTTTTGGGCCCCTGGAAGCATGAAAATCACTTTAAACATGCTAATTTTAGCTCTAACACTGATGATCCACCTACAAATGTGAACTGACGTTCAAAAATAAAACATTTGAAAACGGACCATTTTCCACATTTCTGAAGCATGACGTAATGGGGGGGTGTTATCTCTTTTGTCGAAAATCAGCCGTTTTTGCTCGAACATTAAATGCCTCCAAATGGTATTTAATTAACTTCCCGAGCCCCTGGAAGCATGAAAATCACTTTAAACATGCTAATTTTAGCTCTAACACTGATGATCCACCTACAAATGTGAACTGACGTTCAAAAATAAAACATTTGAAAACGGACCATTTTCCACATTTCTGAAGCATGACGTAATGGGGGGGTGTTATCTCTTTTGTCGAAAATCAGCCGTTTTTGCTCGAACATTAAATGCCTCCAAATGGTATTTAATTAACTTCCCGGGGTGAAGAAACCCTTTTTGAGAACTCAGAGTGAGTAAATTGGCCATTTTCATGCACTTTTAACCATTCCATAAATCTTGTGTTTTGGGCCCCTGGAAGCATGAAAATCACTTTAAACATGCTAATTTTAGCTCTAACACTGATGATCCACCTACAAATGTGAACTGACGTTCAAAAATAAAACATTTGAAAACGGACCATTTTCCACATTTCTGAAGCATGACGTAATGGGGGGGTGTTATCTCTTTTGTCGAAAATCAGCCGTTTTTGCTCGAACATTAAATGCCTCCAAATGGTATTTAATTAACTTCCCGAGCCCCTGGAAGCATGAAAATCACTTTAAACATGCTAATTTTAGCTCTAACACTGATGATCCACCTACAAATGTGAACTGACGTTCAAAAATAAAACATTTGAAAACGGACCATTTTCCACATTTCTGAAGCATGACGTAATGGGGGGGTGTTATCTCTTTTGTCGAAAATCAGCCGTTTTTGCTCGAACATTAAATGCCTCCAAATGGTATTTAATTAACTTCCCGAGCCCCTGGAAGCATGAAAATCACTTTAAACATGCTAATTTTAGCTCTAACACTGATGATCCACCTACAAATGTGAACTGACGTTCAAAAATAAAACATTTGAAAACGGACCATTTTCCACATTTCTGAAGCATGACGTAATGGGGGGTGTTATCTCTTTTGTCGAAAATCAGCCGTTTTTGCTCGAACATTAAATGCCTCCAAATGGTATTTAATTAACTTCCCGGGGTGAAGAAACCCTTTTTGAGAACTCAGAGTGAGTAAATTGGCCATTTTCATGCACTTTTAACCATTCCATAAATCTTGTGTTTTGGGCCCCTGGAAGCATGAAAATCACTTTAAACATGCTAATTTTAGCTCTAACACTGATGATCCACCTACAAATGTGAACTAACGTTCAAAAATAAAACATTTGAAAACGGACCATTTTCCACATTTCTGAAGCATGACGTAATGGGGGGGTGTTATCTCTTTTGTCGAAAATCAGCCGTTTTTGCTCGAACATTAAATGCCTCCAAATGGTATTTAATTAACTTCCCGGGGTGAAGAAACCCTTTTTGAGAACTCAGAGTGAGTAAATTGGCCATTTTCATGCACTTTTAACCATTCCATAAATCTTGTGTTTTGGGCCCCTGGAAGCATGAAAATCACTTTAAACATGCTAATTTTAGCTCTAACACTGATGATCCACCTACAAATGTGAACTGACGTTCAAAAATAAAACATTTGAAAACGGACCATTTTCCACATTTCTGAAGCATGACGTAATGGGGGGGGTGTTATCTCTTTTGTCGAAAATCAGCCGTTTTTGCTCGAACATTAAATGCCTCCAAATGGTATTTAATTAACTTCCCGAGCCCCTGGAAGCATGAAAATCACTTTAAACATGCTAATTTTAGCTCTAACACTGATGATCCACCTACAAATGTGAACTGACGTTCAAAAATAAAACATTTGAAAACGGACCATTTTCCACATTTCTGAAGCATGACGTAATGGGGGGGTGTTATCTCTTTTGTCGAAAATCAGCCGTTTTTGCTCGAACATTAAATGCCTCCAAATGGTATTTAATTAACTTCCCAGGGTGAAGAAACCCTTTTTGAGAACTCAGAGTGAGTAAATTGGCCATTTTCATGCACTTTTAACCATTCCATAAATCTTGTGTTTTGGGCCCCTGGAAGCATGAAAATCACTTTAAACATGCTAATTTTAGCTCTAACACTGATGATCCACCTACAAATGTGAACTGACGTTCAAAAATAAAACATTTGAAAACGGACCATTTTCCACATTTCTGAAGCATGACGTAATGGGGGGGTGTTATCTCTTTTGTCGAAAATCAGCCGTTTTTGCTCGAACATTAAATGCCTCCAAATGGTATTTAATTAACTTCCCGGGGTGAAGAAACCCTTTTTGAGAACTCAGAGTGAGTAAATTGGCCATTTTCATGCACTTTTAACCATTCCATAAATCTTGTGTTTTGGGCCCCTGGAAGCATGAAAATCACTTTAAACATGCTAATTTTAGCTCTAACACTGATGATCCACCTACAAATGTGAACTGACGTTCAAAAATAAAACATTTGAAAACGGACCATTTTCCACATTTCTGAAGCATGACGTAATGGGGGGGTGTTATCTCTTTTGTCGAAAATCAGCCGTTTTTGCTCGAACATTAAATGCCTCCAAATGGTATTTAATTAACTTCCCGAGCCCCTGGAAGCATGAAAATCACTTTAAACATGCTAATTTTAGCTCTAACACTGATGATCCACCTACAAATGTGAACTGACGTTCAAAAATAAAACATTTGAAAACGGACCATTTTCCACATTTCTGAAGCATGACGTAATGGGGGGGTGTTATCTCTTTTGTCGAAAATCAGCCGTTTTTGCTCGAACATTAAATGCCTCCAAATGGTATTTAATTAACTTCCCGAGCCCCTGGAAGCATGAAAATCACTTTAAACATGCTAATTTTAGCTCTAACACTGATGATCCACCTACAAATGTGAACTGACGTTCAAAAATAAAACATTTGAAAACGGACCATTTTCCACATTCCTGAAGCATGACGTAATGGGGGGGTGTTATCTCTTTTGTCGAAAATCAGCCGTTTTTGCTCGAACATTAAATGCCTCCAAATGGTATTTAATTAACTTCCCGGGGTGAAGAAACCCTTTTTGAGAACTCAGAGTGAGTAAATTGGCCATTTTCATGCACTTTTAACCATTCCATAAATCTTGTGTTTTGGGCCCCTGGAAGCATGAAAATCACTTTAAACATGCTAATTTTAGCTCTAACACTGATGATCCACCTACAAATGTGAACTGACGTTCAAAAATAAAACATTTGAAAACGGACCATTTTCCACATTTCTGAAGCATGACGTAATGGGGGGGTGTTATCTCTTTTGTCGAAAATCAGCCGTTTTTGCTCGAACATTAAATGCCTCCAAATGGTATTTAATTAACTTCCCGAGCCCCTGGAAGCATGAAAATCACTTTAAACATGCTAATTTTAGCTCTAACACTGATGATCCACCTACAAATGTGAACTGACGTTCAAAAATAAAACATTTGAAAACGGACCATTTTCCACATTTCTGAAGCATGACGTAATGGGGGGGTGTTATCTCTTTTGTCGAAAATCAGCCGTTTTTGCTCGAACATTAAATGCCTCCAAATGGTATTTAATTAACTTCCCGGGGTGAAGAAACCCTTTTTGAGAACTCAGAGTGAGTAAATTGGCCATTTTCATGCACTTTTAACCATTCCATAAATCTTGTGTTTGGGCCCCTGGAAGCATGAAAATCACTTTAAACATGCTAATTTTAGCTCTAACACTGATGATCCACCTACAAATGTGAACTGACGTTCAAAAATAAAACATTTGAAAACGGACCATTTTCCACATTTCTGAAGCATGACGTAATGGGGGGGTGTTATCTCTTTTGTCGAAAATCAGCCGTTTTTGCTCGAACATTAAATGCCTCCAAATGGTATTTAATTAACTTCCCGGGGTGAAGAAACCCTTTTTGAGAACTCAGAGTGAGTAAATTGGCCATTTTCATGCACTTTTAACCATTCCATAAATCTTGTGTTTTGGGCCCCTGGAAGCATGAAAATCACTTTAAACATGCTAATTTTAGCTCTAACACTGATGATCCACCTACAAACGTGAACTGACGTTCAAAAATAAAACATTTGAAAACGGACCATTTTCCACATTTCTGAAGCATGACGTAATGGGGGGGTGTTATCTCTTTTGTCGAAAATCAGCCGTTTTTGCTCGAACATTAAATGCCTCCAAATGGTATTTAATTAACTTCCCGAGCCCCTGGAAGCATGAAAATCACTTTAAACATGCTAATTTTAGCTCTAACACTGATGATCCACCTACAAATGTGAACTGACGTTCAAAAATAAAACATTTGAAAACGGACCATTTTCCACATTTCTGAAGCATGACGTAATGGGGGGGTGTTATCTCTTTTGTCGAAAATCAGCCGTTTTTGCTCGAACATTAAATGCCTCCAAATGGTATTTAATTAACTTCCCGGGGTGAAGAAACCCTTTTTGAGAACTCAGAGTGAGTAAATTGGCCATTTTCATGCACTTTTAACCATTCCATAAATCTTGTGTTTTGGGCCCCTGGAAGCATGAAAATCACTTTAAACATGCTAATTTTAGCTCTAACACTGATGATCCACCTACAAATGTGAACTGACGTTCAAAAATAAAACATTTGAAAACGGACCATTTTCCACATTTCTGAAGCATGACGTAATGGGGGGGTGTTATCTCTTTTGTCGAAAATCAGCCGTTTTTGCTCGAACATTAAATGCCTCCAAATGGTATTTAATTAACTTCCCGGGGTGAAGAAACCCTTTTTGAGAACTCAGAGTGAGTAAATTGGCCATTTTCATGCACTTTTAACCATTCCATAAATCTTGTGTTTTGGGCCCCTGGAAGCATGAAAATCACTTTAAACATGCTAATTTTAGCTCTAACACTGATGATCCACCTACAAATGTGAACTGACGTTCAAAAATAAAACATTTGAAAACGGACCATTTTCCACATTTCTGAAGCATGACGTAATGGGGGGGTGTTATCTCTTTTGTCGAAAATCAGCCGTTTTTGCTCGAACATTAAATGCCTCCAAATGGTATTTAATTAACTTCCCGAGCCCCTGGAAGCATGAAAATCACTTTAAACATGCTAATTTTAGCTCTAACACTGATGATCCACCTACAAATGTGAACTGACGTTCAAAAATAAAACATTTGAAAACGGACCATTTTCCACATTTCTGAAGCATGACGTAATGGGGGGGTGTTATCTCTTTTGTCGAAAATCAGCCGTTTTTGCTCGAACATTAAATGCCTCCAAATGGTATTTAATTAACTTCCCGAGCCCCTGGAAGCATGAAAATCACTTTAAACATGCTAATTTTAGCTCTAACACTGATGATCCACCTACAAATGTGAACTGACGTTCAAAAATAAAACATTTGAAAACGGACCATTTTCCACATTTCTGAAGCATGACGTAATGGGGGGGGTGTTATCTCTTTTGTCGAAAATCAGCCGTTTTTGCTCGAACATTAAATGCCTCCAAATGGTATTTAATTAACTTCCCAGGGTGAAGAAACCCTTTTTGAGAACTCAGAGTGAGTAAATTGGCCATTTTCATGCACTTTTAACCATTCCATAAATCTTGTGTTTTGGGCCCCTGGAAGCATAAAAATCACTTTAAACATGCTAATTTTAGCTCTAACACTGATGATCCACCTACAAATGTGAACTGACGTTCAAAAATAAAACATTTGAAAACGGACCATTTTCCACATTTCTGAAGCATGACGTAATGGGGGGGTGTTATCTCTTTTGTCGAAAATCAGCCGTTTTTGCTCGAACATTAAATGCCTCCAAATGGTATTTAATTAACTTCCCGGGGTGAAGAAACCCTTTTTGAGAACTCAGAGTGAGTAAATTGGCCATTTTCATGCACTTTTAACCATTCCATAAATCTTGTGTTTTGGGCCCCTGGAAGCATGAAAATCACTTTAAACATGCTAATTTTAGCTCTAACACTGATGATCCACCTACAAATGTGAACTGACGTTCAAAAATAAAACATTTGAAAACGTACCATTTTCCACATTTCTGAAGCATGACGTAATGGGGGGTGTTATCTCTTTTGTCTAAAATCAGCCGTTTTTGCTCGAACATTAAATGCCTCCAAATGGTATTTAATTAACTTCCCGAGCCCCTGGAAGCATGAAAATCACTTTAAACATGCTAATTTTAGCTCTAACACTGATGATCCACCTACAAATGTGAACTGACGTTCAAAAATAAAACATTTGAAAACGGACCATTTTCCACATTTCTGAAGCATGACGTAATGGGGGGGTGTTATCTCTTTTGTCGAAAATCAGCCGTTTTTGCTCGACCATTAAATGCCTCCAAATGGTATTTAATTAACTTCCCGGGGTGAAGAAACCCTTTTTGAGAACTCAGAGTGACTAAATTGGCCATTTTCATGCACTTTTAACCATTCCATAAATCTTGTGTTTTGGGCCCCTGGAAGCATGAAAATCACTTTAAACATGCTAATTTTAGCTCTAACACTGATGATCCACCTACAAATGTGAACTGACGTTCAAAAATAAAACATTTGAAAACGGACCATTTTCCACATTTCTGAAGCATGACGTAATGGGGGGGTGTTATCTCTTTTGTCGAAAATCAGCCGTTTTTGCTCGAACATTAAATGCCTCCAAATGGTATTTAATTAACTTCCCGGGGTGAAGAAACCCTTTTTGAGAACTCAGAGTGAGTAAATTGGCCATTTTCATGCACTTTTAACCATTCCATAAATCTTGTGTTTTGGGCCCCTGGAAGCATGAAAATCACTTTAAACATGCTAATTTTAGCTCTAACACTGATGATCCACCTACAAATGTGAACTGACGTTCAAAAATAAAACATTTGAAAACGGACCATTTTCCACATTTCTGAAGCATGACGTAATGGGGGGGTGTTATCTCTTTTGTCGAAAATCAGCCGTTTTTGCTCGAACATTAAATGCCTCCAAATGGTATTTAATTAACTTCCCGGGGTGAAGAAACCCTTTTTGAGAACTCAGAGTGAGTAAATTGGCCATTTTCATGCACTTTTAACCATTCCATAAATCTTGTGTTTTGGGCCCCTGGAAGCATGAAAATCACTTTAAACATGCTAATTTTAGCTCTAACACTGATGATCCACCTACAAATGTGAACTGACGTTCAAAAATAAAACATTTGAAAACGGACCATTTTCCACATTTCTGAAGCATGACGTAATGGGGGGGTGTTATCTCTTTTGTCGAAAATCAGCCGTTTTTGCTCGAACATTAAATGCCTCCAAATGGTATTTAATTAACTTCCCGAGCCCCTGGAAGCATGAAAATCACTTTAAACATGCTAATTTTAGCTCTAACACTGATGATCCACCTACAAATGTGAACTGACGTTCAAAAATAAAACATTTGAAAACGGACCATTTTCCACATTTCTGAAGCATGACGTAATGGGGGGGTGTTATCTCTTTTGTCGAAAATCAGCCGTTTTTGCTCGAACATTAAATGCCTCCAAATGGTATTTAATTAACTTCCCGGGGTGAAGAAACCCTTTTTGAGAACTCAGAGTGAGTAAATTGGCCATTTTCATGCACTTTTAACCATTCCATAAATCTTGTGTTTTGGGCCCCTGGAAGCATGAAAATCACTTTAAACATGCTAATTTTAGCTCTAACACTGATGATCCACCTACAAATGTGAACTGACGTTCAAAAATAAAACATTTGAAAACGGACCATTTTCCACATTTCTGAAGCATGACGTAATGGGGGGGTGTTATCTCTTTTGTCGAAAATCAGCCGTTTTTGCTCGAACATTAAATGCCTCCAAATGGTATTTAATTAACTTCCCGAGCCCCTGGAAGCATGAAAATCACTTTAAACATGCTAATTTTAGCTCTAACACTGATGATCCACCTACAAATGTGAACTGACGTTCAAAAATAAAACATTTGAAAACGGACCATTTTCCACATTTCTGAAGCATGACGTAATGGGGGGGTGTTATCTCTTTTGTCGAAAATCAGCCGTTTTTGCTCGAACATTAAATGCCTCCAAATGGTATTTAATTAACTTCCCGAGCCCCTGGAAGCATGAAAATCACTTTAAACATGCTAATTTTAGCTCTAACACTGATGATCCACCTACAAATGTGAACTGACGTTCAAAAATAAAACATTTGAAAACGGACCATTT
This sequence comes from Lissotriton vulgaris, assembly GCF_964263255.1. Taxonomy (NCBI): domain Eukaryota; kingdom Metazoa; phylum Chordata; class Amphibia; order Caudata; family Salamandridae; genus Lissotriton; species Lissotriton vulgaris. The sequence continues at coordinate 38,099 of NW_028247403.1, read as the reverse complement.
TCCACATTTCTGAAGCATGACGTAATGGGGGGTGTTATCTCTTTTGTCGAAAATCAGCCGTTTTTGCTCGAACATTAAATGCCTCCAAATGGTATTTAATTAACTTCCCGGGGTGAAGAAACCCTTTTTGAGAACTCAGAGTGAGTAAATTGGCCATTTTCATGCACTTTTAACCATTCCATAAATCTTGTGTTTTGGGCCCCTGGAAGCATGAAAATCACTTTAAACATGCTAATTTTAGCTCTAACACTGATGATCCACCTACAAATGTGAACTAACGTTCAAAAATAAAACATTTGAAAACGGACCATTTTCCACATTTCTGAAGCATGACGTAATGGGGGGGTGTTATCTCTTTTGTCGAAAATCAGCCGTTTTTGCTCGAACATTAAATGCCTCCAAATGGTATTTAATTAACTTCCCGGGGTGAAGAAACCCTTTTTGAGAACTCAGAGTGAGTAAATTGGCCATTTTCATGCACTTTTAACCATTCCATAAATCTTGTGTTTTGGGCCCCTGGAAGCATGAAAATCACTTTAAACATGCTAATTTTAGCTCTAACACTGATGATCCACCTACAAATGTGAACTGACGTTCAAAAATAAAACATTTGAAAACGGACCATTTTCCACATTTCTGAAGCATGACGTAATGGGGGGGGTGTTATCTCTTTTGTCGAAAATCAGCCGTTTTTGCTCGAACATTAAATGCCTCCAAATGGTATTTAATTAACTTCCCGAGCCCCTGGAAGCATGAAAATCACTTTAAACATGCTAATTTTAGCTCTAACACTGATGATCCACCTACAAATGTGAACTGACGTTCAAAAATAAAACATTTGAAAACGGACCATTTTCCACATTTCTGAAGCATGACGTAATGGGGGGGTGTTATCTCTTTTGTCGAAAATCAGCCGTTTTTGCTCGAACATTAAATGCCTCCAAATGGTATTTAATTAACTTCCCAGGGTGAAGAAACCCTTTTTGAGAACTCAGAGTGAGTAAATTGGCCATTTTCATGCACTTTTAACCATTCCATAAATCTTGTGTTTTGGGCCCCTGGAAGCATGAAAATCACTTTAAACATGCTAATTTTAGCTCTAACACTGATGATCCACCTACAAATGTGAACTGACGTTCAAAAATAAAACATTTGAAAACGGACCATTTTCCACATTTCTGAAGCATGACGTAATGGGGGGGTGTTATCTCTTTTGTCGAAAATCAGCCGTTTTTGCTCGAACATTAAATGCCTCCAAATGGTATTTAATTAACTTCCCGGGGTGAAGAAACCCTTTTTGAGAACTCAGAGTGAGTAAATTGGCCATTTTCATGCACTTTTAACCATTCCATAAATCTTGTGTTTTGGGCCCCTGGAAGCATGAAAATCACTTTAAACATGCTAATTTTAGCTCTAACACTGATGATCCACCTACAAATGTGAACTGACGTTCAAAAATAAAACATTTGAAAACGGACCATTTTCCACATTTCTGAAGCATGACGTAATGGGGGGGTGTTATCTCTTTTGTCGAAAATCAGCCGTTTTTGCTCGAACATTAAATGCCTCCAAATGGTATTTAATTAACTTCCCGAGCCCCTGGAAGCATGAAAATCACTTTAAACATGCTAATTTTAGCTCTAACACTGATGATCCACCTACAAATGTGAACTGACGTTCAAAAATAAAACATTTGAAAACGGACCATTTTCCACATTTCTGAAGCATGACGTAATGGGGGGGTGTTATCTCTTTTGTCGAAAATCAGCCGTTTTTGCTCGAACATTAAATGCCTCCAAATGGTATTTAATTAACTTCCCGGAGCCCCTGGAAGCATGAAAATCACTTTAAACATGCTAATTTTAGCTCTAACACTGATGATCCACCTACAAATGTGAACTGACGTTCAAAAATAAAACATTTGAAAACGGACCATTTTCCACATTCCTGAAGCATGACGTAATGGGGGGGTGTTATCTCTTTTGTCGAAAATCAGCCGTTTTTGCTCGAACATTAAATGCCTCCAAATGGTATTTAATTAACTTCCCGGGGTGAAGAAACCCTTTTTGAGAACTCAGAGTGAGTAAATTGGCCATTTTCATGCACTTTTAACCATTCCATAAATCTTGTGTTTTGGGCCCCTGGAAGCATGAAAATCACTTTAAACATGCTAATTTTAGCTCTAACACTGATGATCCACCTACAAATGTGAACTGACGTTCAAAAATAAAACATTTGAAAACGGACCATTTTCCACATTTCTGAAGCATGACGTAATGGGGGGGTGTTATCTCTTTTGTCGAAAATCAGCCGTTTTTGCTCGAACATTAAATGCCTCCAAATGGTATTTAATTAACTTCCCGAGCCCCTGGAAGCATGAAAATCACTTTAAACATGCTAATTTTAGCTCTAACACTGATGATCCACCTACAAATGTGAACTGACGTTCAAAAATAAAACATTTGAAAACGGACCATTTTCCACATTTCTGAAGCATGACGTAATGGGGGGGTGTTATCTCTTTTGTCGAAAATCAGCCGTTTTTGCTCGAACATTAAATGCCTCCAAATGGTATTTAATTAACTTCCCGGGGTGAAGAAACCCTTTTTGAGAACTCAGAGTGAGTAAATTGGCCATTTTCATGCACTTTTAACCATTCCATAAATCTTGTGTTTGGGCCCCTGGAAGCATGAAAATCACTTTAAACATGCTAATTTTAGCTCTAACACTGATGATCCACCTACAAATGTGAACTGACGTTCAAAAATAAAACATTTGAAAACGGACCATTTTCCACATTTCTGAAGCATGACGTAATGGGGGGGTGTTATCTCTTTTGTCGAAAATCAGCCGTTTTTGCTCGAACATTAAATGCCTCCAAATGGTATTTAATTAACTTCCCGGGGTGAAGAAACCCTTTTTGAGAACTCAGAGTGAGTAAATTGGCCATTTTCATGCACTTTTAACCATTCCATAAATCTTGTGTTTTGGGCCCCTGGAAGCATGAAAATCACTTTAAACATGCTAATTTTAGCTCTAACACTGATGATCCACCTACAAACGTGAACTGACGTTCAAAAATAAAACATTTGAAAACGGACCATTTTCCACATTTCTGAAGCATGACGTAATGGGGGGGTGTTATCTCTTTTGTCGAAAATCAGCCGTTTTTGCTCGAACATTAAATGCCTCCAAATGGTATTTAATTAACTTCCCGAGCCCCTGGAAGCATGAAAATCACTTTAAACATGCTAATTTTAGCTCTAACACTGATGATCCACCTACAAATGTGAACTGACGTTCAAAAATAAAACATTTGAAAACGGACCATTTTCCACATTTCTGAAGCATGACGTAATGGGGGGGTGTTATCTCTTTTGTCGAAAATCAGCCGTTTTTGCTCGAACATTAAATGCCTCCAAATGGTATTTAATTAACTTCCCGGGGTGAAGAAACCCTTTTTGAGAACTCAGAGTGAGTAAATTGGCCATTTTCATGCACTTTTAACCATTCCATAAATCTTGTGTTTTGGGCCCCTGGAAGCATGAAAATCACTTTAAACATGCTAATTTTAGCTCTAACACTGATGATCCACCTACAAATGTGAACTGACGTTCAAAAATAAAACATTTGAAAACGGACCATTTTCCACATTTCTGAAGCATGACGTAATGGGGGGGTGTTATCTCTTTTGTCGAAAATCAGCCGTTTTTGCTCGAACATTAAATGCCTCCAAATGGTATTTAATTAACTTCCCGGGGTGAAGAAACCCTTTTTGAGAACTCAGAGTGAGTAAATTGGCCATTTTCATGCACTTTTAACCATTCCATAAATCTTGTGTTTTGGGCCCCTGGAAGCATGAAAATCACTTTAAACATGCTAATTTTAGCTCTAACACTGATGATCCACCTACAAATGTGAACTGACGTTCAAAAATAAAACATTTGAAAACGGACCATTTTTCCCACATTTCTGAAGCATGACGTAATGGGGGGGTGTTATCTCTTTTGTCGAAAATCAGCCGTTTTTGCTCGAACATTAAATGCCTCCAAATGGTATTTAATTAACTTCCCGAGCCCCTGGAAGCATGAAAATCACTTTAAACATGCTAATTTTAGCTCTAACACTGATGATCCACCTACAAATGTGAACTGACGTTCAAAAATAAAACATTTGAAAACGGACCATTTTCCACATTTCTGAAGCATGACGTAATGGGGGGGTGTTATCTCTTTTTTGTCGAAAATCAGCCGTTTTTGCTCGAACATTAAATGCCTCCAAATGGTATTTAATTAACTTCCCGAGCCCCTGGAAGCATGAAAATCACTTTAAACATGCTAATTTTAGCTCTAACACTGATGATCCACCTACAAATGTGAACTGACGTTCAAAAATAAAACATTTGAAAACGGACCATTTTCCACATTTCTGAAGCATGACGTAATGGGGGGGTGTTATCTCTTTTGTCGAAAATCAGCCGTTTTTGCTCGAACATTAAATGCCTCCAAATGGTATTTAATTAACTTCCCGAGCCCCTGGAAGCATGAAAATCACTTTAAACATGCTAATTTTAGCTCTAACACTGATGATCCACCTACAAATGTGAACTGACGTTCAAAAATAAAACATTTGAAAACGGACCATTTTCCACATTTCTGAAGCATGACGTAATGGGGGGGTGTTATCTCTATTGTCGAAAATCAGCCGTTTTTGCTCGAACATTAAATGCCTCCAAATGGTATTTAATTAACTTCCCGGGGTGAAGAAACCCTTTTTGAGAACTCAGAGTGAGTAAATTGGCCATTTTCATGCACTTTTAACCATTCCATAAATCTTGTGTTTTGGGCCCCTGGAAGCATGAAAATCACTTTAAACATGCTAATTTTAGCTCTAACACTGATGATCCACCTACAAATGTGAACTGACGTTCAAAAATAAAACATTTGAAAACGGACCATTTTCCACATTTCTGAAGCATGACGTAATGGGGGGGTGTTATCTCTTTTGTCGAAAATCAGCCGTTTTTGCTCGAACATTAAATGCCTCCAAATGGTATTTAATTAACTTCCCGGGGTGAAGAAACCCTTTTTGAGAACTCAGAGTGAGTAAATTGGCCATTTTCATGCACTTTTAACCATTCCATAAATCTTGTGTTTTGGGCCCCTGGAAGCATGAAAATCACTTTAAACATGCTAATTTTAGCTCTAACACTGATGATCCACCTACAAATGTGAACTGACGTTCAAAAATAAAACATTTGAAAACGGACCATTTTCCACATTTCTGAAGCATGACGTAATGGGGGGGTGTTATCTCTTTTGTCGAAAATCAGCCGTTTTTGCTCGAACATTAAATGCCTCCAAATGGTATTTAATTAACTTCCCAGGGTGAAGAAACCCTTTTTGAGAACTCAGAGTGAGTAAATTGGCCATTTTCATGCACTTTTAACCATTCCATAAATCTTGTGTTTTGGGCCCCTGGAAGCATGAAAATCACTTTAAACATGCTAATTTTAGCTCTAACACTGATGATCCACCTACAAATGTGAACTGACGTTCAAAAATAAAACATTTGAAAACGGACCATTTTCCACATTTCTGAAGCATGACGTAATGGGGGGGTGTTATCTCTTTTGTCGAAAATCAGCCGTTTTTGCTCGAACATTAAATGCCTCCAAATGGTATTTAATTAACTTCCCGGGGTGAAGAAACCCTTTTTGAGAACTCAGAGTGAGTAAATTGGCCATTTTCATGCACTTTTAACCATTCCATAAATCTTGTGTTTTGGGCCCCTGGAAGCATGAAAATCACTTTAAACATGCTAATTTTAGCTCTAACACTGATGATCCACCTACAAATGTGAACTGACGTTCAAAAATAAAACATTTGAAAACGGACCATTTTCCACATTTCTGAAGCATGACGTAATGGGGGGGTGTTATCTCTTTTGTCGGAAATCAGCCGTTTTTGCTCGAACATTAAATGCCTCCAAATGGTATTTAATTAACTTCCCGAGCCCCTGGAAGCATGAAAATCACTTTAAACATGCTAATTTTAGCTCTAACACTGATGATCCACCTACAAATGTGAACTGACATTCAAAAATAAAACATTTGAAAACGGACCATTTTCCACATTTCTGAAGCATGACGTAATGGGGGGGTGTTATCTCTTTTGTCGAAAATCAGCCGTTTTTGCTCGAACATTAAATGCCTCCAAATGGTATTTAATTAACTTCCCGGGGTGAAGAAACCCTTTTTGAGAACTCAGAGTGAGTAAATTGGCCATTTTCATGCACTTTTAACCATTCCATAAATCTTGTGTTTTGGGCCCCTGGAAGCATGAAAATCACTTTAAACATGCTAATTTTAGCTCTAACACTGATGATCCACCTACAAATGTGAACTGACGTTCAAAAATAAAACATTTGAAAACGGACCATTTTCCACATTTCTGAAGCATGACGTAATGAGGGGGTGTTATCTCTTTTGTCGAAAATCAGCCGTTTTTGCTCGAACATTAAATGCCTCCAAATGGTATTTAATTAACTTCCCGAGCCCCTGGAAGCATGAAAATCACTTTAAACATGCTAATTTTAGCTCTAACACTGATGATCCACCTACAAATGTGAAATGACGTTCAAAAATAAAACATTTGAAAACGGACCATTTTCCACATTTCTGAAGCATGACGTAATGGGGGGGTGTTATCTCTTTTGTCGAAAATCAGCCGTTTTTGCTCGAACATTAAATGCCTCCAAATGGTATTTAATTAACTTCCCGGGGTGAAGAAACCCTTTTTGAGAACTCAGAGTGAGTAAATTGGCCATTTTCGTGCACTTTTAACCATTCCATAAATCTTGTGTTTTGGGCCCCTGGAAGCATGAAAATCACTTTAAACATGCTAATTTTAGCTCTAACACTGATGATCCACCTACAAATGTGAACTGACGTTCAAAAATAAAACTTTTGAAAACGGACCATTTTCCACATTTCTGAAGCATGACGTAATGGGGGGGTGTTATCTCTTTTGTCGAAAATCAGCCGTTTTTGCTCGAACATTAAATGCCTCCAAATGGTATTTAATTAACTTCCCGGGGTGAAGAAACCCTTTTTGAGAACTCAGAGTGAGTAAATTAGCCATTTTCATGCACTTTTAACCATTCCATAAATCTTGTGTTTTGGGCCCCTGGAAGCATGAAAATCACTTTAAACATGCTAATTTTAGCTCTAACACTGATGATCCACCTACAAATGTGAACTGACGTTCAAAAATAAAACATTTGAAAACGGACCATTTTCCACATTTCTGAAGCATGACGTAATGGGGGGGTGTTATCTCTTTTGTCGAAAATCAGCCGTTTTTGCTCGAACATTAAATGCCTCCAAATGGTATTAATTAACTTCCCGGGGTGAAGAAACCCTTTTTGAGAACTCAGAGTGAGTAAATTGGCCATTTTCATGCACTTTTAACCATTCCATAAATCTTGTGTTTTGGGCCCCTGGAAGCATGAAAATCACTTTAAACATGCTAATTTTAGCTCTAACACTGATGATCCACCTACAAATGTGAACTGACGTTCAAAAATAAAACATTTGAAAACGGACCATTTTCCACATTTCTGAAGCATGACGTAATGGGGGGGTGTTATCTCTTTTGTCGAAAATCAGCCGTTTTTGCTCGAACATTAAATGCCTCCAAATGGTATTTAATTAACTTCCCGAGCCCCTGGAAGCATGAAAATCACTTTAAACATGCTAATTTTAGCTCTAACACTGATGATCCACCTACAAATGTGAACTGACGTTCAAAAATAAAACATTTGAAAACGGACCATTTTCCATATTTCTGAAGCATGACGTAATGGGGGGGTGTTATCTCTTTTGTCGAAAATCAGCCGTTTTTGCTCGAACATTAAATGCCTCCAAATGGTATTTAATTAACTTCCCGAGCCCCTGGAAGCATGAAAATCACTTTAAACATGCTAATTTTAGCTCTAACACTGATGATCCACCTACAAATGTGAACTGACGTTCAAAAATAAAACATTTGAAAACGGACCATTTTCCACATTTCTGAAGCATGACGTAATGGGGGGGTGTTATCTCTTTTGTCGAAAATCAGCCGTTTTTGCTCGAACATTAAATGCCTCCAAATGGTATTTAATTAACTTCCCGAGCCCCTGGAAGCATGAAAATCACTTTAAACATGCTAATTTTAGCTCTAACACTGATGATCCACCTACAAATGTGAACTGACGTTCAAAAATAAAACATTTGAAAACGGACCATTTTCCACATTTCTGAAGCATGACGTAATGGGGGGGTGTTATCTCTTTTGTGGAAAATCAGCCGTTTTTGCTCGAACATTAAATGCCTCCAAATGGTATTTAATTAACTTCCCGAGCCCCTGGAAGCATGAAAATCACTTTAAACATGCTAATTTTAGCTCTAACACTGATGATCCACCTACAAATGTGAACTGACGTTCAAAAATAAAACATTTGAAAACGGACCATTTTCCACATTTCTGAAGCATGACGTAATGGGGGGGTGTTATCTCTTTTGTCGAAAATCAGCCGTTTTTGCTCGAACATTAAATGCCTCCAAATGGTATTTAATTAACTTCCCGAGCCCCTGGAAGCATGAAAATCACTTTAAACATGCTAATTTTAGCTCTAACACTGATGATCCACCTACAAATGTGAACTGACGTTCAAAAATAAAACATTTGAAAACGGACCATTTTCCACATTTCTGAAGCATGACGTAATGGGGGGGTGTTATCTCTTTTGTCGAAAATCAGCCGTTTTTGCTCGAACATTAAATGCCTCCAAATGGTATTTAATTAACTTCCCGAGCCCCTGGAAGCATGAAAATCACTTTAAACATGCTAATTTTAGCTCTAACACTGATGATCCACCTACAAATGTGAACTGACGTTCAAAAATAAAACATTTGAAAACGGACCATTTTCCACATTTCTGAAGCATGACGTAATGGGGGGGTGTTATCTCTTTTGTCGAAAATCAGCCGTTTTTGCTCGAACATTAAATGCCTCCAAATGGTATTTAATTAACTTCCCGAGCCCCTGGAAGCATGAAAATCACTTTAAACATGCTAATTTTAGCTCTAACACTGATGATCCACCTACAAATGTGAACTGACGTTCAAAAATAAAACATTTGAAAACGGACCATTTTCCACATTTCTGAAGCATGACGTAATGGGGGGTGTTATCTCTTTTGTCGAAAATCAGCCGTTTTTGCTCGAACATTAAATGCCTCCAAATGGTATTTAATTAACTTCCCGAGCCCCTGGAAGCATGAAAATCACTTTAAACATGCTAATTTTAGCTCTAACACTGATGATCCACCTACAAATGTGAACTGACGTTCAAAAATAAAACATTTGAAAACGGACCATTTTCCACATTTCTGAAGCATGACGTAATGGGGGGGGTGTTATCTCTTTTGTCGAAAATCAGCCGTTTTTGCTCGAACATTAAATGCCTCCAAATGGTATTTAATTAACTTCCCAGGGTGAAGAAACCCTTTTTGAGAACTCAGAGTGAGTAAATTGGCCATTTTCATGCACTTTTAACCATTCCATAAATCTTGTGTTTTGGGCCCCTGGAAGCATGAAAATCACTTTAAACATGCTAATTTTAGCTCTAACACTGATGATCCACCTACAAATGTGAACTGACGTTCAAAAATAAAACATTTGAAAACGGACCATTTTCCACATTTCTGAAGCATGACGTAATGGGGGGGTGTTATCTCTTTTGTCGAAAATCAGCCGTTTTTGCTCGAACATTAAATGCCTCCAAATGGTATTTAATTAACTTCCCGGGGTGAAGAAACCCTTTTTGAGAACTCAGAGTGAGTAAATTGGCCATTTTCATGCACTTTTAACCATTCCATAAATCTTGTGTTTTGGGCCCCTGGAAGCATGAAAATCACTTTAAACATGCTAATTTTAGCTCTAACACTGATGATCCACCTACAAATGTGAACTGACGTTCAAAAATAAAACATTTGAAAACGTACCATTTTCCACATTTCTGAAGCATGACGTAATGGGGGGTGTTATCTCTTTTGTCTAAAATCAGCCGTTTTTGCTCGAACATTAAATGCCTCCAAATGGTATTTAATTAACTTCCCGAGCCCCTGGAAGCATGAAAATCACTTTAAACATGCTAATTTTAGCTCTAACACTGATGATCCACCTACAAATGTGAACTGACGTTCAAAAATAAAACATTTGAAAACGGACCATTTTCCACATTTCTGAAGCATGACGTAATGGGGGGGTGTTATCTCTTTTGTCGAAAATCAGCCGTTTTTGCTCGACCATTAAATGCCTCCAAATGGTATTTAATTAACTTCCCGGGGTGAAGAAACCCTTTTTGAGAACTCAGAGTGACTAAATTGGCCATTTTCATGCACTTTTAACCATTCCATAAATCTTGTGTTTTGGGCCCCTGGAAGCATGAAAATCACTTTAAACATGCTAATTTTAGCTCTAACACTGATGATCCACCTACAAATGTGAACTGACGTTCAAAAATAAAACATTTGAAAACGGACCATTTTCCACATTTCTGAAGCATGACGTAATGGGGGGGTGTTATCTCTTTTGTCGAAAATCAGCCGTTTTTGCTCGAACATTAAATGCCTCCAAATGGTATTTAATTAACTTCCCGGGGTGAAGAAACCCTTTTTGAGAACTCAGAGTGAGTAAATTGGCCATTTTCATGCACTTTTAACCATTCCATAAATCTTGTGTTTTGGGCCCCTGGAAGCATGAAAATCACTTTAAACATGCTAATTTTAGCTCTAACACTGATGATCCACCTACAAATGTGAACTGACGTTCAAAAATAAAACATTTGAAAACGGACCATTTTCCACATTTCTGAAGCATGACGTAATGGGGGGGTGTTATCTCTTTTGTCGAAAATCAGCCGTTTTTGCTCGAACATTAAATGCCTCCAAATGGTATTTAATTAACTTCCCGGGGTGAAGAAACCCTTTTTGAGAACTCAGAGTGAGTAAATTGGCCATTTTCATGCACTTTTAACCATTCCATAAATCTTGTGTTTTGGGCCCCTGGAAGCATGAAAATCACTTTAAACATGCTAATTTTAGCTCTAACACTGATGATCCACCTACAAATGTGAACTGACGTTCAAAAATAAAACATTTGAAAACGGACCATTTTCCACATTTCTGAAGCATGACGTAATGGGGGGGTGTTATCTCTTTTGTCGAAAATCAGCCGTTTTTGCTCGAACATTAAATGCCTCCAAATGGTATTTAATTAACTTCCCGAGCCCCTGGAAGCATGAAAATCACTTTAAACATGCTAATTTTAGCTCTAACACTGATGATCCACCTACAAATGTGAACTGACGTTCAAAAATAAAACATTTGAAAACGGACCATTTTCCACATTTCTGAAGCATGACGTAATGGGGGGGTGTTATCTCTTTTGTCGAAAATCAGCCGTTTTTGCTCGAACATTAAATGCCTCCAAATGGTATTTAATTAACTTCCCGGGGTGAAGAAACCCTTTTTGAGAACTCAGAGTGAGTAAATTGGCCATTTTCATGCACTTTTAACCATTCCATAAATCTTGTGTTTTGGGCCCCTGGAAGCATGAAAATCACTTTAAACATGCTAATTTTAGCTCTAACACTGATGATCCACCTACAAATGTGAACTGACGTTCAAAAATAAAACATTTGAAAACGGACCATTTTCCACATTTCTGAAGCATGACGTAATGGGGGGGTGTTATCTCTTTTGTCGAAAATCAGCCGTTTTTGCTCGAACATTAAATGCCTCCAAATGGTATTTAATTAACTTCCCGAGCCCCTGGAAGCATGAAAATCACTTTAAACATGCTAATTTTAGCTCTAACACTGATGATCCACCTACAAATGTGAACTGACGTTCAAAAATAAAACATTTGAAAACGGACCATTTTCCACATTTCTGAAGCATGACGTAATGGGGGGTGTTATCTCTTTTGTCGAAAATCAGCCGTTTTTGCTCGAACATTAAATGCCTCCAAATGGTATTTAATTAACTTCCCGAGCCCCTGGAAGCATGAAAATCACTTTAAACATGCTAATTTTAGCTCTAACACTGATGATCCACCTACAAATGTGAACTGACGTTCAAAAATAAAACATTTGAAAACGGACCATTTTCCACATTTCTGAAGCATGACGTAATGGGGGGTGTTATCTCTTTTGTCGAAAATCAGCCGTTTTTGCTCGAACATTAAATGCCTCCAAATGGTATTTAATTAACTTCCCGGGGTGAAGAAACCCTTTTTGAGAACTCAGAGTGAGTAAATTGGCCATTTTCATGCACTTTTAACCATTCCATAAATCTTGTGTTTTGGGCCCCTGGAAGCATGAAAATCACTTTAAACATGCTAATTTTAGCTCTAACACTGATGATCCACCTACAAATGTGAACTAACGTTCAAAAATAAAACATTTGAAAACGGACCATTTTCCACATTTCTGAAGCATGACGTAATGGGGGGGTGTTATCTCTTTTGTCGAAAATCAGCCGTTTTTGCTCGAACATTAAATGCCTCCAAATGGTATTTAATTAACTTCCCGGGGTGAAGAAACCCTTTTTGAGAACTCAGAGTGAGTAAATTGGCCATTTTCATGCACTTTTAACCATTCCATAAATCTTGTGTTTTGGGCCCCTGGAAGCATGAAAATCACTTTAAACATGCTAATTTTAGCTCTAACACTGATGATCCACCTACAAATGTGAACTGACGTTCAAAAATAAAACATTTGAAAACGGACCATTTTCCACATTTCTGAAGCATGACATAATGGGGGGGGTGTTATCTCTTTTGTCGAAAATCAGCCGTTTTTGCTCGAACATTAAATGCCTCCAAATGGTATTTAATTAACTTCCCGAGCCCCTGGAAGCATGAAAATCACTTTAAACATGCTAATTTTAGCTCTAACACTGATGATCCACCTACAAATGTGAACTGACGTTCAAAAATAAAACATTTGAAAACGGACCATTTTCCACATTTCTGAAGCATGACGTAATGGGGGGGTGTTATCTCTTTTGTCGAAAATCAGCCGTTTTTGCTCGAACATTAAATGCCTCCAAATGGTATTTAATTAACTTCCCAGGGTGAAGAAACCCTTTTTGAGAACTCAGAGTGAGTAAATTGGCCATTTTCATGCACTTTTAACCATTCCATAAATCTTGTGTTTTGGGCCCCTGGAAGCATGAAAATCACTTTAAACATGCTAATTTTAGCTCTAACACTGATGATCCACCTACAAATGTGAACTGACGTTCAAAAATAAAACATTTGAAAACGGACCATTTTCCACATTTCTGAAGCATGACGTAATGGGGGGGTGTTATCTCTTTTGTCGAAAATCAGCCGTTTTTGCTCGAACATTAAATGCCTCCAAATGGTATTTAATTAACTTCCCGGGGTGAAGAAACCCTTTTTGAGAACTCAGAGTGAGTAAATTGGCCATTTTCATGCACTTTTAACCATTCCATAAATCTTGTGTTTTGGGCCCCTGGAAGCATGAAAATCACTTTAAACATGCTAATTTTAGCTCTAACACTGATGATCCACCTACAAATGTGAACTGACGTTCAAAAATAAAACATTTGAAAACGGACCATTTTCCACATTTCTGAAGCATGACGTAATGGGGGGGTGTTATCTCTTTTGTCGAAAATCAGCCGTTTTTGCTCGAACATTAAATGCCTCCAAATGGTATTTAATTAACTTCCCGAGCCCCTGGAAGCATGAAAATCACTTTAAACATGCTAATTTTAGCTCTAACACTGATGATCCACCTACAAATGTGAACTGACGTTCAAAAATAAAACATTTGAAAACGGACCATTTTCCACATTTCTGAAGCATGACGTAATGGGGGGGTGTTATCTCTTTTGTCGAAAATCAGCCGTTTTTGCTCGAACATTAAATGCCTCCAAATGGTATTTAATTAACTTCCCGAGCCCCTGGAAGCATGAAAATCACTTTAAACATGCTAATTTTAGCTCTAACACTGATGATCCACCTACAAATGTGAACTGACGTTCAAAAATAAAACATTTGAAAACGGACCATTTTCCACATTTCTGAAGCATGACGTAATGGGGGGGTGTTATCTCTTTTGTCGAAAATCAGCCGTTTTTGCTCGAACATTAAATGCCTCCAAATGGTATTTAATTAACTTCCCGAGCCCCTGGAAGCATGAAAATCACTTTAAACATGCTAATTTTAGCTCTAACACTGATGATCCACCTACAAATGTGAACTGACGTTCAAAAATAAAACATTTGAAAACGGACCATTTTCCACATTTCTGAAGCATGACGTAATGGGGGGGTGTTATCTCTTTTGTCGAAAATCAGCCGTTTTTGCTCGAACATTAAATGCCTCCAAATGGTATTTAATTAACTTCCCGAGCCCCTGGAAGCATGAAAATCACTTTAAACATGCTAATTTTAGCTCTAACACTGATGATCCACCTACAAATGTGAACTGACGTTCAAAAATAAAACATTTGAAAACGGACCATTTTCCACATTTCTGAAGCATGACGTAATGGGGGGGTGTTATCTCTTTTGTCGAAAATCAGCCGTTTTTGCTCGAACATTAAATGCCTCCAAATGGTATTTAATTAACTTCCCGGGGTGAAGAAACCCTTTTTGAGAACTCAGAGTGAGTAAATTGGCCATTTTCATGCACTTTTAACCATTCCATAAATCTTGTGTTTTGGGCCCCTGGAAGCATGAAAATCACTTTAAACATGCTAATTTTAGCTCTAACACTGATGATCCACCTACAAATGTGAACTGACGTTCAAAAATAAAACATTTGAAAACGGACCATTTTCCACATTTCTGAAGCATGACGTAATGGGGGGGTGTTATCTCTTTTGTCGAAAATCAGCCGTTTTTGCTCGAACATTAAATGCCTCCAAATGGTATTTAATTAACTTCCCGGGGTGAAGAAACCCTTTTTGAGAACTCAGAGTGAGTAAATTGGCCATTTTCATGCACTTTTAACCATTCCATAAATCTTGTGTTTTGGGCCCCTGGAAGCATGAAAATCACTTTAAACATGCTAATTTTAGCTCTAACACTGATGATCCACCTACAAACGTGAACTGACGTTCAAAAATAAAACATTTGAAAACGGACCATTTTCCACATTTCTGAAGCATGACGTAATGGGGGGGTGTTATCTCTTTTGTCGAAAATCAGCCGTTTTTGCTCGAACATTAAATGCCTCCAAATGGTATTTAATTAACTTCCCGAGCCCCTGGAAGCATGAAAATCACTTTAAACATGCTAATTTTAGCTCTAACACTGATGATCCACCTACAAATGTGAACTGACGTTCAAAAATAAAACATTTGAAAACGGACCATTTTCCACATTTCTGAAGCATGACGTAATGGGGGGGTGTTATCTCTTTTGTCGAAAATCAGCCGTTTTTGCTCGAACATTAAATGCCTCCAAATGGTATTTAATTAACTTCCCGGGGTGAAGAAACCCTTTTTGAGAACTCAGAGTGAGTAAATTGGCCATTTTCATGCACTTTTAACCATTCCATAAATCTTGTGTTTTGGGCCCCTGGAAGCATGAAAATCACTTTAAACATGCTAATTTTAGCTCTAACACTGATGATCCACCTACAAATGTGAACTGACGTTCAAAAATAAAACATTTGAAAACGGACCATTTTTCCCACATTTCTGAAGCATGACGTAATGGGGGGGTGTTATCTCTTTTGTCGAAAATCAGCCGTTTTTGCTCGAACATTAAATGCCTCCAAATGGTATTTAATTAACTTCCCGAGCCCCTGGAAGCATGAAAATCACTTTAAACATGCTAATTTTAGCTCTAACACTGATGATCCACCTACAAATGTGAACTGACGTTCAAAAATAAAACATTTGAAAACGGACCATTTTCCACATTTCTGAAGCATGACGTAATGGGGGGGTGTTATCTCTTTTTTGTCGAAAATCAGCCGTTTTTGCTCGAACATTAAATGCCTCCAAATGGTATTTAATTAACTTCCCGAGCCCCTGGAAGCATGAAAATCACTTTAAACATGCTAATTTTAGCTCTAACACTGATGATCCACCTACAAATGTGAACTGACGTTCAAAAATAAAACATTTGAAAACGGACCATTTTCCACATTTCTGAAGCATGACGTAATGGGGGGGTGTTATCTCTTTTGTCGAAAATCAGCCGTTTTTGCTCGAACATTAAATGCCTCCAAATGGTATTTAATTAACTTCCCGAGCCCCTGGAAGCATGAAAATCACTTTAAACATGCTAATTTTAGCTCTAACACTGATGATCCACCTACAAATGTGAACTGACGTTCAAAAATAAAACATTTGAAAACGGACCATTTTCCACATTTCTGAAGCATGACGTAATGGGGGGGTGTTATCTCTATTGTCGAAAATCAGCCGTTTTTGCTCGAACATTAAATGCCTCCAAATGGTATTTAATTAACTTCCCGGGGTGAAGAAACCCTTTTTGAGAACTCAGAGTGAGTAAATTGGCCATTTTCATGCACTTTTAACCATTCCATAAATCTTGTGTTTTGGGCCCCTGGAAGCATGAAAATCACTTTAAACATGCTAATTTTAGCTCTAACACTGATGATCCACCTACAAATGTGAACTGACGTTCAAAAATAAAACATTTGAAAACGGACCATTTTCCACATTTCTGAAGCATGACGTAATGGGGGGGTGTTATCTCTTTTGTCGAAAATCAGCCGTTTTTGCTCGAACATTAAATGCCTCCAAATGGTATTTAATTAACTTCCCGGGGTGAAGAAACCCTTTTTGAGAACTCAGAGTGAGTAAATTGGCCATTTTCATGCACTTTTAACCATTCCATAAATCTTGTGTTTTGGGCCCCTGGAAGCATGAAAATCACTTTAAACATGCTAATTTTAGCTCTAACACTGATGATCCACCTACAAATGTGAACTGACGTTCAAAAATAAAACATTTGAAAACGGACCATTTTCCACATTTCTGAAGCATGACGTAATGGGGGGGTGTTATCTCTTTTGTCGAAAATCAGCCGTTTTTGCTCGAACATTAAATGCCTCCAAATGGTATTTAATTAACTTCCCGGGGTGAAGAAACCCTTTTTGAGAACTCAGAGTGAGTAAATTGGCCATTTTCATGCACTTTTAACCATTCCATAAATCTTGTGTTTTGGGCCCCTGGAAGCATGAAAATCACTTTAAACATGCTAATTTTAGCTCTAACACTGATGATCCACCTACAAATGTGAACTGACGTTCAAAAATAAAACATTTGAAAACGGACCATTTTCCACATTTCTGAAGCATGACGTAATGGGGGGGTGTTATCTCTTTTGTCGAAAATCAGCCGTTTTTGCTCGAACATTAAATGCCTCCAAATGGTATTTAATTAACTTCCCGGGGTGAAGAAACCCTTTTTGAGAACTCAGAGTGAGTAAATTGGCCATTTTCATGCACTTTTAACCATTCCATAAATCTTGTGTTTTGGGCCCCTGGAAGCATGAAAATCACTTTAAACATGCTAATTTTAGCTCTAACACTGATGATCCACCTACAAATGTGAACTGACGTTCAAAAATAAAACATTTGAAAACGGACCATTTTCCACATTTCTGAAGCATGACGTAATGGGGGGGTGTTATCTCTTTTGTCGGAAATCAGCCGTTTTTGCTCGAACATTAAATGCCTCCAAATGGTATTTAATTAACTTCCCGAGCCCCTGGAAGCATGAAAATCACTTTAAACATGCTAATTTTAGCTCTAACACTGATGATCCACCTACAAATGTGAACTGACATTCAAAAATAAAACATTTGAAAACGGACCATTTTCCACATTTCTGAAGCATGACGTAATGGGGGGGTGTTATCTCTTTTGTCGAAAATCAGCCGTTTTTGCTCGAACATTAAATGCCTCCAAATGGTATTTAATTAACTTCCCGGGGTGAAGAAACCCTTTTTGAGAACTCAGAGTGAGTAAATTGGCCATTTTCATGCACTTTTAACCATTCCATAAATCTTGTGTTTTGGGCCCCTGGAAGCATGAAAATGACTTTAAACATGCTAATTTTAGCTCTAACACTGATGATCCACCTACAAATGTGAACTGACGTTCAAAAATAAAACATTTGAAAACGGACCATTTTCCACATTTCTGAAGCATGACGTAATGAGGGGGTGTTATCTCTTTTGTCGAAAATCAGCCGTTTTTGCTCGAACATTAAATGCCTCCAAATGGTATTTAATTAACTTCCCGAGCCCCTGGAAGCATGAAAATCACTTTAAACATGCTAATTTTAGCTCTAACACTGATGATCCACCTACAAATGTGAAATGACGTTCAAAAATAAAACATTTGAAAACGGACCATTTTCCACATTTCTGAAGCATGACGTAATGGGGGGGTGTTATCTCTTTTGTCGAAAATCAGCCGTTTTTGCTCGAACATTAAATGCCTCCAAATGGTATTTAATTAACTTCCCGGGGTGAAGAAACCCTTTTTGAGAACTCAGAGTGAGTAAATTGGCCATTTTCGTGCACTTTTAACCATTCCATAAATCTTGTGTTTTGGGCCCCTGGAAGCATGAAAATCACTTTAAACATGCTAATTTTAGCTCTAACACTGATGATCCACCTACAAATGTGAACTGACGTTCAAAAATAAAACATTTGAAAACGGACCATTTTCCACATTTCTGAAGCATGACGTAATGGGGGGGTGTTATCTCTTTTGTCGAAAATCAGCCGTTTTTGCTCGAACATTAAATGCCTCCAAATGGTATTTAATTAACTTCCCGGGGTGAAGAAACCCTTTTTGAGAACTCAGAGTGAGTAAATTGGCCATTTTCATGCACTTTTAACCATTCCATAAATCTTGTGTTTTGGGCCCCTGGAAGCATGAAAATCACTTTAAACATGCTAATTTTAGCTCTAACACTGATGATCCACCTACAAATGTGAACTGACGTTCAAAAATAAAACTTTTGAAAACGGACCATTTTCCACATTTCTGAAGCATGACGTAATGGGGGGGTGTTATCTCTTTTGTCGAAAATCAGCCGTTTTTGCTCGAACATTAAATGCCTCCAAATGGTATTTAATTAACTTCCCGGGGTGAAGAAACCCTTTTTGAGAACTCAGAGTGAGTAAATTAGCCATTTTCATGCACTTTTAACCATTCCATAAATCTTGTGTTTTGGGCCCCTGGAAGCATGAAAATCACTTTAAACATGCTAATTTTAGCTCTAACACTGATGATCCACCTACAAATGTGAACTGACGTTCAAAAATAAAACATTTGAAAACGGACCATTTTCCACATTTCTGAAGCATGACGTAATGGGGGGGGTGTTATCTCTTTTGTCGAAAATCAGCCGTTTTTGCTCGAACATTAAATGCCTCCAAATGGTATTTAATTAACTTCCCGAGCCCCTGGAAGCATGAAAATCACTTTAAACATGCTAATTTTAGCTCTAACACTGATGATCCACCTACAAATGTGAACTGACGTTCAAAAATAAAACATTTGAAAACGGACCATTTTCCACATTTCTGAAGCATGACGTAATGGGGGGGTGTTATCTCTTTTGTCGAAAATCAGCCGTTTTTGCTCGAACATTAAATGCCTCCAAATGGTATTTAATTAACTTCCCGAGCCCCTGGAAGCATGAAAATCACTTTAAACATGCTAATTTTAGCTCTAACACTGATGATCCACCTACAAATGTGAACTGACGTTCAAAAATAAAACATTTGAAAACGGACCATTTTCCACATTTCTGAAGCATGACGTAATGGGGGGGTGTTATCTCTTTTGTCGAAAATCAGCCGTTTTTGCTCGAACATTAAATGCCTCCAAATGGTATTTAATTAACTTCCCGAGCCCCTGGAAGCATGAAAATCACTTTAAACATGCTAATTTTAGCTCTAACACTGATGATCCACCTACAAATGTGAACTGACGTTCAAAAATAAAACATTTGAAAACGGACCATTTTCCACATTCCTGAAGCATGACGTAATGGGGGGGTGTTATCTCTTTTGTCGAAAATCAGCCGTTTTTGCTCGAACATTAAATGCCTCCAAATGGTATTTAATTAACTTCCCGGGTGAAGAAACCCTTTTTGAGAACTCAGAGTGAGTAAATTGGCCATTTTCATGCACTTTTAACCATTCCATAAATCTTGTGTTTTGGGCCCCTGGAAGCATGAAAATCACTTTAAACATGCTAATTTTAGCTCTAACACTGATGATCCACCTACAAATGTGAACTGACGTTCAAAAATAAAACATTTGAAAACGGACCATTTTCCACATTTCTGAAGCATGACGTAATGGGGGGGTGTTATCTCTTTTGTCGAAAATCAGCCGTTTTTGCTCGAACATTAAATGCCTCCAAATGGTATTTAATTAACTTCCCGAGCCCCTGGAAGCATGAAAATCACTTTAAACATGCTAATTTTAGCTCTAACACTGATGATCCACCTACAAATGTGAACTGACGTTCAAAAATAAAACATTTGAAAACGGACCATTTTCCACATTTCTGAAGCATGACGTAATGGGGGGGTGTTATCTCTTTTGTCGAAAATCAGCCGTTTTTGCTCGAACATTAAATGCCTCCAAATGGTATTTAATTAACTTCCCGGGGTGAAGAAACCCTTTTTGAGAACTCAGAGTGAGTAAATTGGCCATTTTCATGCACTTTTAACCATTCCATAAATCTTGTGTTTTGGGCCCCTGGAAGCATGAAAATCACTTTAAACATGCTAATTTTAGCTCTAACACTGATGATCCACCTACAAATGTGAACTGACGTTCAAAAATAAAACATTTGAAAACGGACCATTTTCCACATTTCTGAAGCATGACGTAATGGGGGGGTGTTATCTCTTTTGTCGAAAATCAGCCGTTTTTGCTCGAACATTAAATGCCTCCAAATGGTATTTAATTAACTTCCCGGGGTGAAGAAACCCTTTTTGAGAACTCAGAGTGAGTAAATTGGCCATTTTCATGCACTTTTAACCATTCCATAAATCTTGTGTTTTGGGCCCCTGGAAGCATGAAAATCACTTTAAACATGCTAATTTTAGCTCTAACACTGATGATCCACCTACAAATGTGAACTGACGTTCAAAAATAAAACATTTGAAAACGGACCATTTTCCACATTTCTGAAGCATGACGTAATGGGGGGGTGTTATCTCTTTTGTCGAAAATCAGCCGTTTTTGCTCGAACATTAAATGCCTCCAAATGGTATTTAATTAACTTCCCGGGGTGAAGAAACCCTTTTTGAGAACTCAGAGTGAGTAAATTGGCCATTTTCATGCACTTTTAACCATTCCATAAATCTTGTGTTTTGGGCCCCTGGAAGCATGAAAATCACTTTAAACATGCTAATTTTAGCTCTAACACTGATGATCCACCTACAAATGTGAACTGACGTTCAAAAATAAAACATTTGAAAACGGACCATTTTCCACATTTCTGAAGCATGACGTAATGGGGGGGTGTTATCTCTTTTGTCGAAAATCAGCCGTTTTTGCTCGAACATTAAATGCCTCCAAATGGTATTTAATTAACTTCCCAGGGTGAAGAAACCCTTTTTGAGAACTCAGAGTGAGTAAATTGGCCATTTTCATGCACTATTAACCATTCCATAAATCTTGTGTTTTGGGCCCCTGGAAGCATGAAAATCACTTTAAACATGCTAATTTTAGCTCTAACACTGATGATCCACCTACAAATGTGAACTGACGTTCAAAAATAAAACATTTGAAAACGGACCATTTTCCACATTTCTGAAGCATGACGTAATGGGGGGGTGTTATCTCTTTTGTCGAAAATCAGCCGTTTTTGCTCGAACATTAAATGCCTCCAAATGGTATTTAATTAACTTCCCGAGCCCCTGGAAGCATGAAAATCACTTTAAACATGCTAATATTAGCTCTAACACTGATGATCCACCTACAAATGTGAACTGACGTTCAAAAATAAAACATTTGAAAACGGACCATTTTCCACATTTCTGAAGCATGACGTAATGGGGGGGTGTTATCTCTTTTGTCGAAAATCAGCCGTTTTTGCTCGAACATTAAATGCCTCCAAATGGTATTTAATTAACTTCCCGAGCCCCTGGAAGCATGAAAATCACTTTAAACATGCTAATTTTTGCTCTAACACTGATGATCCACCTACAAATGTGAACTGACGTTCAAAAATAAAACATTTGAAAACGGACCATTTTCCACATTTCTGAAGCATGACGTAATGGGGGGGTGTTATCTCTTTTGTCGAAAATCAGCCGTTTTTGCTCGAACATTAAATGCCTCCAAATGGTATTTAATTAACTTCCCGAGCCCCTGGAAGCATGAAAATCACTTTAAACATGCTAATTTTAGCTCTAACACTGATGATCCACCTACAAATGTGAACTGACGTTCAAAAATAAAACATTTGAAAACGGACCATTTTCCACATTTCTGAAGCATGACGTAATGGGGGGGTGTTATCTCTTTTGTCGAAAATCAGCCGTTTTTGCTCGAACATTAAATGCCTCCAAATGGTATTTAATTAACTTCCCGAGCCCCTGGAAGCATGAAAATCACTTTAAACATGCTAATTTTAGCTCTAACACTGATGATCCACCTACAAATGTGAACTGACGTTCAAAAATAAAACATTTGAAAACGGACCATTTTCCACATTTCTGAAGCATGACGTAATGGGGGGGTGTTATCTCTTTTGTCGAAAATCAGCCGTTTTTGCTCGAACATTAAATGCCTCCAAATGGTATTTAATTAACTTCCCGAGCCCCTGGAAGCATGAAAATCACTTTAAACATGCTAATTTTAGCTCTAACACTGATGATCCACCTACAAATGTGAACTGACGTTCAAAAATAAAACATTTGAAAACGGACCATTTTCCACATTTCTGAAGCATGACGTAATGGGGGGTGTTATCTCTTTTGTCGAAAATCAGCCGTTTTTGCTCGAACATTAAATGCCTCCAAATGGTATTTAATTAACTTCCCGAGCCCCTGGAAGCATGAAAATCACTTTAAACATGCTAATTTTAGCTCTAACACTGATGATCCACCTACAAATGTGAACTGACGTTCAAAAATAAAACATTTGAAAACGGACCATTTTCCACATTTCTGAAGCATGACGTAATGGGGGGGTGTTATCTCTTTTGTCGAAAATCAGCCGTTTTTGCTCGAACATTAAATGCCTCCAAATGGTATTTAATTAACTTCCCGAGCCCCTGGAAGCATGAAAATCACTTTAAACATGCTAATTTTAGCTCTAACACTGATGATCCACCTACAAATGTGAACTGACGTTCAAAAATAAAACATTTGAAAACGGACCATTTTCCACATTTCTGAAGCATGACGTAATGGGGGGGTGTTATCTCTTTTGTCGAAAATCAGCCGTTTTTGCTCGAACATTAAATGCCTCCAAATGGTATTTAATTAACTTCCCGAGCCCCTGGAAGCATGAAAATCACTTTAAACATGCTAATTTTAGCTCTAACACTGATGATCCACCTACAAATGTGAACTGACGTTCAAAAATAAAACATTTGAAAACGGACCATTTTCCACATTTCTGAAGCATGACGTAATGGGGGGGTGTTATCTCTTTTGTCGAAAATCAGCCGTTTTTGCTCGAACATTAAATGCCTCCAAATGGTATTTAATTAACTTCCCGAGCCCCTGGAAGCATGAAAATCACTTTAAACATGCTAATTTTAGCTCTAACACTGATGATCCACCTACAAATGTGAACTGACGTTCAAAAATAAAACATTTGAAAACGGACCATTTTCTACTTTTCTGAAGCATGACGTAATGGGGGGGTGTTATCTCTTTTGTCGAAAATCAGCCGTTTTTGCTCGAACATTAAATGCCTCCAAATGGTATTTAATTAACTTCCCGAGCCCCTGGAAGCATGAAAATCACTTTAAACATGCTAATTTTAGCTCTAACACTGATGATCCACCTACAAATGTGAACTGACGTTCAAAAATAAAACATTTGAAAACGGACCATTTTCCACATTTCTGAAGCATGACGTAATGGGGGGGTGTTATCTCTTTTGTCGAAAATCAGCAGTTTTTGCTCGAACATTAAATGCCTCCAAATGGTATTTAATTAACTTCCCGAGCCCCTGGAAGCATGAAAATCACTTTAAACATGCTAATTTTAGCTCTAACACTGATGATCCACCTACAAATGTGAACTGACGTTCAAAAATAAAACATTTGAAAACGGACCATTTTCCACATTTCTGAAGCATGACGTAATGGGGGGGTGTTATCTCTTTTGTCGAAAATCAGCCGTTTTTGCTCGAACATTAAATGCCTCCAAATGGTATTTAATTAACTTCCCGAGCCCCTGGAAGCATGAAAATCACTTTAAACATGCTAATTTTAGCTCTAACACTGATGATCCACCTACAAATGTGAACTGACGTTCAAAAATAAAACATTTGAAAACGGACCATTTTCCACATTTCTGAAGCATGACGTAATGGGGGGGTGTTATCTCTTTTGTCGAAAATCAGCCGTTTTTGCTCGAACATTAAATGCCTCCAAATGGTATTTAATTAACTTCCCGGGGTGAAGAAACCCTTTTTGAGAACTCAGAGTGAGTAAATTGGCCATTTTCATGCACTTTTAACCATTCCATAAATCTTGTGTTTTGGGCCCCTGGAAGCATGAAAATCACTTTAAACATGCTAATTTTAGCTCTAACACTGATGATCCACCTACAAATGTGAACTGACGTTCAAAAATAAAACATTTGAAAACGGACCATTTTCCACATTTCTGAAGCATGACGTAATGGGGGGGTGTTATCTCTTTTGTCGAAAATCAGCCGTTTTTGCTCGAACATTAAATGCCTCCAAATGGTATTTAATTAACTTCCCGAGCCCCTGGAAGCATGAAAATCACTTTGAACATGCTAATTTTAGCTCTAACACTGATGATCCACCTACAAATGTGAACTGACGTTCAAAAATAAAACATTTGAAAACGGACCATTTTCCACATTTCTGAAGCATGACGTAATGGGGGGGTGTTATCTCTTTTGTCGAAAATCAGCCGTTTTTGCTCAAACATTAAATGCCTCCAAATGGTATTTAATTAACTTCCCGAGCCCCTGGAAGCATGAAAATCACTTTAAACATGCTAATTTTAGCTCTAACACTGATGATCCACCTACAAATGTGAACTGACGTTCAAAAATAAAACATTTGAAAACGGACCATTTTCCACATTTCTGAAGCATGACGTAATGGGGGGGTGTTATCTCTTTTGTCGAAAATCAGCCGTTTTTGCTCGAACATTAAATGCCTCCAAATGGTATTTAATTAACTTCCCGAGCCCCTGGAAGCATGAAAATCACTTTAAACATGCTAATTTTAGCTCTAACACTGATGATCCACCTACAAATGTGAACTGACGTTCAAAAATAAAACATTTGAAAACGGACCATTTTCCACATTTCTGAAGCATGACGTAATGGGGGGGTGTTATCTCTTTTGTCGAAAATCAGCCGTTTTTGCTCGAACATTAAATGCCTCCAAATGGTATTTAATTAACTTCCCGGGGTGAAGAAACCCTTTTTGAGAACTCAGAGTGAGTAAATTGACCATTTTCATGCACTTTTAACCATTCCATAAATCTTGTGTTTTGGGCCCCTGGAAGCATGAAAATCACTTTAAACATGCTAATTTTAGCTCTAACACTGATGATCCACCTACAAATGTGAACTGACGTTCAAAAATAAAACATTTGAAAACGGACCATTTTCCACATTTCTGAAGCATGACGTAATGGGGGGGGTGTTATCTCTTTTGTCGAAAATCAGCCGTTTTTGCTCGAACATTAAATGCCTCCAAATGGTATTTAATTAACTTCCCGAGCCCCTGGAAGCATGAAAATCACTTTAAACATGCTAATTTTAGCTCTAACACTGATGATCCACCTACAAATGTGAACTGACGTTCAAAAATAAAACATTTGAAAACGGACCATTTTCCACATTTCTGAAGCATGACGTAATGGGGGGGTGTTATCTCTTTTGTCGAAAATCAGCCGTTTTTGCTCGAACATTAAATGCCTCCAAATGGTATTTAATTAACTTCCCGAGCCCCTGGAAGCATGAAAATCACTTTAAACATGCTAATTTTAGCTCTAACACTGATGATCCACCTACAAATGTGAACTGACGTTCAAAAATAAAACATTTGAAAACGGACCATTTTCCACATTTCTGAAGCATGACGTAATGGGGGGGTGTTATCTCTTTTGTCGAAAATCAGCCGTTTTTGCTCGAACATTAAATGCCTCCAAATGGTATTTAATTAACTTCCCGAGCCCCTGGAAGCATGAAAATCACTTTAAACATGCTAATTTTAGCTCTAACACTGATGATCCACCTACAAATGTGAACTGACGTTCAAAAATAAAACATTTGAAAACGGACCATTTTCCACATTTCTGAAGCATGACGTAATGGGGGGGTGTTATCTCTTTTGTCGAAAATCAGCCGTTTTTGCTCGAACATTAAATGCCTCCAAATGGTATTTAATTAACTTCCCGAGCCCCTGGAAGCATGAAAATCACTTTAAACATGCTAATTTTAGCTCTAACACTGATGATCCACCTACAAATGTGAACTGACGTTCAAAAATAAAACATTTGAAAACGGACCATTTTCCACATTTCTGAAGCATGACGTAATGGGGGGGTGTTATCTCTTTTGTCGAAAATCAGCCGTTTTTGCTCGAACATTAAATGCCTCCAAATGGTATTTAATTAACTTCCCGAGCCCCTGGAAGCATGAAAATCACTTTAAACATGCTAATTTTAGCTCTAACACTGATGATCCACCTACAAATGTGAACTGACGCTCAAAAATAAAACATTTGAAAACGGACCATTTTCCACATTTCTGAAGCATGACGTAATGGGGGGGTGTTATCTCTTTTGTCGAAAATCAGCAGTTTTTGCTCGAACATTAAATGCCTCCAAATGGTATTTAATTAACTTCCCGAGCCCCTGGAAGCATGAAAATCACTTTAAACATGCTAATTTTAGCTCTAACACTGATGATCCACCTACAAATGTGAACTGACGTTCAAAAATAAAACATTTGAAAACGGACCATTTTCCACATTTCTGAAGCATGACGTAATGGGGGGGTGTTATCTCTTTTGTCGAAAATCAGCCGTTTTTGCTCGAACATTAAATGCCTCCAAATGGTATTTAATTAACTTCCCGAGCCCCTGGAAGCATGAAAATCACTTTAAACATGCTAATTTTAGCTCTAACACTGATGATCCACCTACAAATGTGAACTGACGTTCAAAAATAAAACATTTGAAAACGGACCATTTTCCACATTTCTGAAGCATGACGTAATGGGGGGGTGTTATCTCTTTTGTCGAAAATCAGCCGTTTTTGCTCGAACATTAAATGCCTCCAAATGGTATTTAATTAACTTCCCGGGGTGAAGAAACCCTTTTTGAGAACTCAGAGTGAGTAAATTGGCCATTTTCATGCACTTTTAACCATTCCATAAATCTTGTGTTTTGGGCCCCTGGAAGCATGAAAATCACTTTAAACATGCTAATTTTAGCTCTAACACTGATGATCCACCTACAAATGTGAACTGACGTTCAAAAATAAAACATTTGAAAACGGACCATTTTCCACATTTCTGAAGCATGACGTAATGGGGGGGTGTTATCTCTTTTGTTGAAAATCAGCCGTTTTTGCTCGAACATTAAATGCCTCCAAATGGTATTTAATTAACTTCCCGAGCCCCTGGAAGCATGAAAATCACTTTAAACATGCTAATTTTAGCTCTAACACTGATGATCCACCTACCAATGTGAACTGACGTTCAAAAATAAAACATTTGAAAACGGACCATTTTCCACATTTCTGAAGCATGACGTAATGGGGGGGTGTTATCTCTTTTGTCGAAAATCAGCCGTTTTTGCTCAAACATTAAATGCCTCCAAATGGTATTTAATTAACTTCCCGAGCCCCTGGAAGCATGAAAATCACTTTAAACATGCTAATTTTAGCTCTAACACTGATGATCCACCTACAAATGTGAACTGACGTTCAAAAATAAAACATTTGAAAACGGACCATTTTCCACATTTCTGAAGCATGACGTAATGGGGGGGTGTTATCTCTTTTGTCGAAAATCAGCCGTTTTTGCTCGAACATTAAATGCCTCCAAATGGTATTTAATTAACTTCCCGAGCCCCTGGAAGCATGAAAATCACTTTAAACATGCTAATTTTAGCTCTAACACTGATGATCCACCTACAAATGTGAACTGACGTTCAAAAATAAAACATTTGAAAACGGACCATTTTCCACATTTCTGAAGCATGACGTAATGGGGGGGTGTTATCTCTTTTGTCGAAAATCAGCCGTTTTTGCTCGAACATTAAATGCCTCCAAATGGTATTTAATTAACTTCCCGGGGTGAAGAAACCCTTTTTGAGAACTCAGAGTGAGTAAATTGGCCATTTTCATGCACTTTTAACCATTCCATAAATCTTGTGTTTTGGGCCCCTGGAAGCATGAAAATCACTTTAAACATGCTAATTTTAGCTCTAACACTGATGATCCACCTACAAATGTGAACTGACGTTCAAAAATAAAACATTTGAAAACGGACCATTTTCCACATTTCTGAAGCATGACGTAATGGGGGGGGTGTTATCTCTTTTGTCGAAAATCAGCCGTTTTTGCTCGAACATTAAATGCCTCCAAATGGTATTTAATTAACTTCCCGAGCCCCTGGAAGCATGAAAATCACTTTAAACATGCTAATTTTAGCTCTAACACTGATGATCCACCTACAAATGTGAACTGACGTTCAAAAATAAAACATTTGAAAACGGACCATTTTCCACATTTCTGAAGCATGACGTAATGGGGGGGTGTTATCTCTTTTGTCGAAAATCAGCCGTTTTTGCTCGAACATTAAATGCCTCCAAATGGTATTTAATTAACTTCCCGAGCCCCTGGAAGCATGAAAATCACTTTAAACATGCTAATTTTAGCTCTAACACTGATGATCCACCTACAAATGTGAACTGACGTTCAAAAATAAAACATTTGAAAACGGACCATTTTCCACATTTCTGAAGCATGACGTAATGGGGGGGTGTTATCTCTTTTGTCGAAAATCAGCCGTTTTTGCTCGAACATTAAATGCCTCCAAATGGTATTTAATTAACTTCCCGGGGTGAAGAAACCCTTTTTGAGAACTCAGAGTGAGTAAATTGGCCATTTTCATGCACTTTTAACCATTCCATAAATCTTGTGTTTTGGGCCCCTGGAAGCATGAAAATCACTTTAAACATGCTAATTTTAGCTCTAACACTGATGATCCACCTACAAATGTGAACTGACGTTCAAAAATAAAACATTTGAAAACGGACCATTTTCCACATTTCTGAAGCATGACGTAATGGGGGGGTGTTATCTCTTTTGTCGAAAATCAGCCGTTTTTGCTCGAACATTAAATGCCTCCAAATGGTATTTAATTAACTTCCCGAGCCCCTGGAAGCATGAAAATCACTTTAAACATGCTAATTTTAGCTCTAACACTGATGATCCACCTACAAATGTGAACTGACGTTCAAAAATAAAACATTTGAAAACGGACCATTTTCCACATTTCTGAAGCATGACGTAATGGGGGGGTGTTATCTCTTTTGTCGAAAATCAGCCGTTTTTGCTCGAACATTAAATGCCTCCAAATGGTATTTAATTAACTTCCCGGGGTGAAGAAACCCTTTTTGAGAACTCAGAGTGAGTAAATTGGCCATTTTCATGCACTTTTAACCATTCCATAAATCTTGTGTTTTGGGCCCCTGGAAGCATGAAAATCACTTTAAACATGCTAATTTTAGCTCTAACACTGATGATCCACCTACAAATGTGAACTGACGTTCAAAAATAAAACATTTGAAAACGGACCATTTTCCACATTTCTGAAGCATGACGTAATGGGGGGGTGTTATCTCTTTTGTCGAAAATCAGCCGTTTTTGCTCGAACATTAAATGCCTCCAAATGGTATTTAATTAACTTCCCGAGCCCCTGGAAGCATGAAAATCACTTTAAACATGCTAATTTTAGCTCTAACACTGATGATCCACCTACAAATGTGAACTGACGTTCAAAAATAAAACATTTGAAAACGGACCATTTTCCACATTTCTGAAGCATGACGTAATGGGGGGGTGTTATCTCTTTTGTCGAAAATCAGCCGTTTTTGCTCGAACATTAAATGCCTCCAAATGGTATTTAATTAACTTCCCGAGCCCCTGGAAGCATGAAAATCACTTTAAACATGCTAATTTTAGCTCTAACACTGATGATCCACCTACAAATGTGAACTGACGTTCAAAAATAAAACATTTGAAAACGGACCATTTTCCACATTTCTGAAGCATGACGTAATGGGGGGGTGTTATCTCTTTTGTCGAAAATCAGCCATTTTTGCTCGAACATTAAATGCCTCCAAATGGTATTTAATTAACTTCCCGGGGTGAAGAAACCCTTTTTGAGAACTCAGAGTGAGTAAATTGGCCATTTTCATGCACTTTTAACCATTCCATAAATCTTGTGTTTTGGGCCCCTGGAAGCATGAAAATCACTTTAAACATGCTAATTTTAGCTCTAACACTGATGATCCACCTACAAATGTGAACTGACGTTCAAAAATAAAACATTTGAAAACGGACCATTTTCCACATTTCTGAAGCATGACGTAATGGGGGGGTGTTATCTCTTTTGTCGAAAATCAGCCGTTTTTGCTCGAACATTAAATGCCTCCAAATGGTATTTAATTAACTTCCCGGGGTGAAGAAACCCTTTTTGAGAACTCAGAGTGAGTAAATTGGCCATTTTCATGCACTTTTAACCATTCCATAAATCTTGTGTTTTGGGCCCCTGGAAGCATGAAAATCACTTTAAACATGCTAATTTTAGCTCTAACACTGATGATCCACCTACAAATGTGAACTGACGTTCAAAAATAAAACATTTGAAAACGGACCATTTTCCACATTTCTGAATCATGACGTAATGGGGGGGTGTTATCTCTTTTGTCGAAAATCAGCCGTTTTTGCTCGAACATTAAATGCCTCCAAATGGTATTTAATTAACTTCCCGAGCCCCTGGAAGCATGAAAATCACTTTAAACATGCTAATTTTAGCTCTAACACTGATGATCCACCTACAAATGTGAACTGACGTTCAAAAATAAAACATTTGAAAACGGACCATTTTCCACATTTCTGAAGCATGACGTAATGGGGGGGTGTTATCTCTTTTGTCGAAAATCAGCCGTTTTTGCTCGAACATTAAATGCCTCCAAATGGTATTTAATTAACTTCCCGGGGTGAAGAAACCCTTTTTGAGAACTCAGAGTGAGTAAATTGGCCATTTTCATGCACTTTTAACCATTCCATAAATCTTGTGTTTTGGGCCCCTGGAAGCATGAAAATCACTTTAAACATGCTAATTTTAGCTCTAACACTGATGATCCACCTACAAATGTGAACTGACGTTCAAAAATAAAACATTTGAAAACGGACCATTTTCCACATTTCTGAAGCATGACGTAATGGGGGGGTGTTATCTCTTTTGTCGAAAATCAGCCGTTTTTGCTCGAACATTAAATGCCTCCAAATGGTATTTAATTAACTTCCCGGGGTGAAGAAACCCTTTTTGAGAACTCAGAGTGAGTAAATTGGCCATTTTCATGCACTTTTAACCATTCCATAAATCTTGTGTTTTGGGCCCCTGGAAGCATGAAAATCACTTTAAACATGCTAATTTTAGCTCTAACACTGATGATCCACCTACAAATGTGAACTGACGTTCAAAAATAAAACATTTGAAAACGGACCATTTTCCACATTTCTGAAGCATGACGTAATGGGGGGGTGTTATCTCTTTTGTCGAAAATCAGCCGTTTTTGCTCGAACATTAAATGCCTCCAAATGGTATTTAATTAACTTCCCGAGCCCCTGGAAGCATGAAAATCACTTTAAACATGCTAATTTTAGCTCTAACACTGATGATCCACCTACAAATGTGAACTGACGTTCAAAAATAAAACATTTGAAAACGGACCATTTTCCACATTTCTGAAGCATGACGTAATGGGGGGGTGTTATCTCTTTTGTCGAAAATCAGCCGTTTTTGCTCGAACATTAAATGCCTCCAAATGGTATTTAATTAACTTCCCGAGCCCCTGGAAGCATGAAAATCACTTGCTAATTTTAGCTCTAACACTGATGATCCACCTACAAATGTGAACTGACGTTCAAAAATAAAACATTTGAAAACGGACCATTTTCCACATTTCTGAAGCATGACGTAATGGGGGGGTGTTATCTCTTTTGTCGAAAATCAGCCGTTTTTGCTCGAACATTAAATGCCTCCAAATTGTATTTAATTAACTTCCCGAGCCCCTGGAAGCATGAAAATCACTTTAAACATGCTAATTTTAGCTCTAACACTGATGATCCACCTACAAATGTGAACTGACGTTCAAAAATAAAACATTTGAAAACGGACCATTTTCCACATTTCTGAAGCATGACGTAATGGGGGGGTGTTATCTCTTTTGTCGAAAATCAGCCGTTTTTGCTCGAACATTAAATGCCTCCAAATGGTATTTAATTAACTTCCCGGGGTGAAGAAACCCTTTTTGAGAACTCAGAGTGAGTAAATTGGCCATTTTCATGCACTTTTAACCATTCCATAAATCTTGTGTTTTGGCCCCTGGAAGCATGAAAATCACTTTAAACATGCTAATTTTAGCTCTAACACTGATGATCCACCTACAAATGTGAACTGACGTTCAAAAATAAAACATTTGAAAACGGACCATTTTCCACATTTCTGAAGCATGACGTAATGGGGGGGTGTTATCTCTTTTGTCGAAAATCAGCCGTTTTTGCTCGAACATTAAATGCCTCCAAATGGTATTTAATTAACTTCCCGAGCCCCTGGAAGCATGAAATCACTTTAAACATGCTAATTTTAGCTCTAACACTGATGATCCACCTACAAATGTGAACTGACGTTCAAAAATAAAACATTTGAAAACGGACCATTTTCCACATTTCTGAAGCATGACGTAATGGGGGGGTGTTATCTCTTTTGTCGAAAATCAGCCGTTTTTGCTCGAACATTAAATGCCTCCAAATGGTATTTAATTAACTTCCCGGGGTGAAGAAACCCTTTTTGAGAACTCAGAGTGAGTAAATTGGCCATTTTCATGCACTTTTAACCATTCCATAAATCTTGTGTTTTGGGCCCCTGGAAGCATGAAAATCACTTTAAACATGCTAATTTTAGCTCTAACACTGATGATCCACCTACAAATGTGAACTGACGTTCAAAAATAAAACATTTGAAAACGGACCATTTTCCACATTTCTGAAGCATGACGTAATGGGGGGGTGTTATCTCTTTTGTCGAAAATCAGCCGTTTTTGCTCGAACATTAAATGCCTCCAAATGGTATTTAATTAACTTCCCGAGCCCCTGGAAGCATGAAAATCACTTTAAACATGCTAATTTTAGCTCTAACACTGATGATCCACCTACCAATGTGAACTGACGTTCAAAAATAAAACATTTGAAAACGGACCATTTTCCACATTTCTGAAGCATGACGTAATGGGGGGGTGTTATCTCTTTTGTCGAAAATCAGCCGTTTTTGCTCAAACATTAAATGCCTCCAAATGGTATTTAATTAACTTCCCGAGCCCCTGGAAGCATGAAAATCACTTTAAACATGCTAATTTTAGCTCTAACACTGATGATCCACCTACAAATGTGAACTGACGTTCAAAAATAAAACATTTGAAAACGGACCATTTTCCACATTTCTGAAGCATGACGTAATGGGGGGGTGTTATCTCTTTTGTCGAAAATCAGCCGTTTTTGCTCGAACATTAAATGCCTCCAAATGGTATTTAATTAACTTCCCGAGCCCCTGGAAGCATGAAAATCACTTTAAACATGCTAATTTTAGCTCTAACACTGATGATCCACCTACAAATGTGAACTGACGTTCAAAAATAAAACATTTGAAAACGGACCATTTTCCACATTTCTGAAGCATGACGTAATGGGGGGTGTTATCTCTTTTGTCGAAAATCAGCCGTTTTTGCTCGAACATTAAATGCCTCCAAATGGTATTTAATTAACTTCCCGGGGTGAAGAAACCCTTTTTGAGAACTCAGAGTGAGTAAATTGGCCATTTTCATGCACTTTTAACCATTCCATAAATCTTGTGTTTTGGGCCCCTGGAAGCATGAAAATCACTTTAAACATGCTAATTTTAGCTCTAACACTGATGATCCACCTACAAATGTGAACTGACGTTCAAAAATAAAACATTTGAAAACGGACCATTTTCCACATTTCTGAAGCATGACGTAATGGGGGGGGTGTTATCTCTTTTGTCGAAAATCAGCCGTTTTTGCTCGAACATTAAATGCCTCCAAATGGTATTTAATTAACTTCCCGAGCCCCTGGAAGCATGAAAATCACTTTAAACATGCTAATTTTAGCTCTAACACTGATGATCCACCTACAAATGTGAACTGACGTTCAAAAATAAAACATTTGAAAACGGACCATTTTCCACATTTCTGAAGCATGACGTAATGGGGGGGTGTTATCTCTTTTGTCGAAAATCAGCCGTTTTTGCTCGAACATTAAATGCCTCCAAATGGTATTTAATTAACTTCCCGAGCCCCTGGAAGCATGAAAATCACTTTAAACATGCTAATTTTAGCTCTAACACTGATGATCCACCTACAAATGTGAACTGACGTTCAAAAATAAAACATTTGAAAACGGACCATTTTCCACATTTCTGAAGCATGACGTAATGGGGGGGTGTTATCTCTTTTGTCGAAAATCAGCCGTTTTTGCTCGAACATTAAATGCCTCCAAATGGTATTTAATTAACTTCCCGGGGTGAAGAAACCCTTTTTGAGAACTCAGAGTGAGTAAATTGGCCATTTTCATGCACTTTTAACCATTCCATAAATCTTGTGTTTTGGGCCCCTGGAAGCATGAAAATCACTTTAAACATGCTAATTTTAGCTCTAACACTGATGATCCACCTACAAATGTGAACTGACGTTCAAAAATAAAACATTTGAAAACGGACCATTTTCCACATTTCTGAAGCATGACGTAATGGGGGGGTGTTATCTCTTTTGTCGAAAATCAGCCGTTTTTGCTCGAACATTAAATGCCTCCAAATGGTATTTAATTAACTTCCCGAGCCCCTGGAAGCATGAAAATCACTTTAAACATGCTAATTTTAGCTCTAACACTGATGATCCACCTACAAATGTGAACTGACGTTCAAAAATAAAACATTTGAAAACGGACCATTTTCCACATTTCTGAAGCATGACGTAATGGGGGGTGTTATCTCTTTTGTCGAAAATCAGCCGTTTTTGCTCGAACATTAAATGCCTCCAAATGGTATTTAATTAACTTCCCGGGGTGAAGAAACCCTTTTTGAGAACTCAGAGTGAGTAAATTGGCCATTTTCATGCACTTTTAACCATTCCATAAATCTTGTGTTTTGGGCCCTTTGGAAGCATGAAAATCACTTTAAACATGCTAATTTTAGCTCTAACACTGATGATCCACCTACAAATGTGAACTGACGTTCAAAAATAAAACATTTGAAAACGGACCATTTTCCACATTTCTGAAGCATGACGTAATGGGGGGGTGTTATCTCTTTTGTCGAAAATCAGCCGTTTTTGCTCGAACATTAAATGCCTCCAAATGGTATTTAATTAACTTCCCGAGCCCCTGGAAGCATGAAAATCACTTTAAACATGCTAATTTTAGCTCTAACACTGATGATCCACCTACAAATGTGAACTGACGTTCAAAAATAAAACATTTGAAAACGGACCATTTTCCACATTTCTGAAGCATGACGTAATGGGGGGGTGTTATCTCTTTTGTCGAAAATCAGCCGTTTTTGCTCGAACATTAAATGCCTCCAAATGGTATTTAATTAACTTCCCGAGCCCCTGGAAGCATGAAAATCACTTTAAACATGCTAATTTTAGCTCTAACACTGATGATCCACCTACAAATGTGAACTGACGTTCAAAAATAAAACATTTGAAAACGGACCATTTTCCACATTTCTGAAGCATGACGTAATGGGGGGGTGTTATCTCTTTTGTCGAAAATCAGCCATTTTTGCTCGAACATTAAATGCCTCCAAATGGTATTTAATTAACTTCCCGGGGTGAAGAAACCCTTTTTGAGAACTCAGAGTGAGTAAATTGGCCATTTTCATGCACTTTTAACCATTCCATAAATCTTGTGTTTTGGGCCCCTGGAAGCATGAAAATCACTTTAAACATGCTAATTTTAGCTCTAACACTGATGATCCACCTACAAATGTGAACTGACGTTCAAAAATAAAACATTTGAAAACGGACCATTTTCCACATTTCTGAAGCATGACGTAATGGGGGGGTGTTATCTCTTTTGTCGAAAATCAGCCGTTTTTGCTCGAACATTAAATGCCTCCAAATGGTATTTAATTAACTTCCCGGGGTGAAGAAACCCTTTTTGAGAACTCAGAGTGAGTAAATTGGCCATTTTCATGCACTTTTAACCATTCCATAAATCTTGTGTTTTGGGCCCCTGGAAGCATGAAAATCACTTTAAACATGCTAATTTTAGCTCTAACACTGATGATCCACCTACAAATGTGAACTGACGTTCAAAAATAAAACATTTGAAAACGGACCATTTTCCACATTTCTGAATCATGACGTAATGGGGGGGTGTTATCTCTTTTGTCGAAAATCAGCCGTTTTTGCTCGAACATTAAATGCCTCCAAATGGTATTTAATTAACTTCCCGAGCCCCTGGAAGCATGAAAATCACTTTAAACATGCTAATTTTAGCTCTAACACTGATGATCCACCTACAAATGTGAACTGACGTTCAAAAATAAAACATTTGAAAACGGACCATTTTCCACATTTCTGAAGCATGACGTAATGGGGGGGTGTTATCTCTTTTGTCGAAAATCAGCCGTTTTTGCTCGAACATTAAATGCCTCCAAATGGTATTTAATTAACTTCCCGGGGTGAAGAAACCCTTTTTGAGAACTCAGA
This sequence comes from Lissotriton vulgaris, assembly GCF_964263255.1. NCBI lineage: Eukaryota > Metazoa > Chordata > Amphibia > Caudata > Salamandridae > Lissotriton > Lissotriton vulgaris. Next base: position 734 of record NW_028247403.1, on the reverse strand, counting down.
GTGAGTAAATTGGCCATTTTCATGCACTTTTAACCATTCCATAAATCTTGTGTTTTGGGCCCCTGGAAGCATGAAAATCACTTTAAACATGCTAATTTTAGCTCTAACACTGATGATCCACCTACAAATGTGAACTGACGTTCAAAAATAAAACATTTGAAAACGGACCATTTTCCACATTTCTGAAGCATGACGTAATGGGGGGGTGTTATCTCTTTTGTCGAAAATCAGCCGTTTTTGCTCGAACATTAAATGCCTCCAAATGGTATTTAATTAACTTCCCGGGGTGAAGAAACCCTTTTTGAGAACTCAGAGTGAGTAAATTGGCCATTTTCATGCACTTTTAACCATTCCATAAATCTTGTGTTTTGGGCCCCTGGAAGCATGAAAATCACTTTAAACATGCTAATTTTAGCTCTAACACTGATGATCCACCTACAAATGTGAACTGACGTTCAAAAATAAAACATTTGAAAACGGACCATTTTCCACATTTCTGAAGCATGACGTAATGGGGGGTGTTATCTCTTTTGTCGAAAATCAGCCGTTTTTGCTCGAACATTAAATGCCTCCAAATGGTATTTAATTAACTTCCCGAGCCCCTGGAAGCATGAAAATCACTTTAAACATGCTAATTTTAGCTCTAACACTGATGATCCACCTACAAATGTGAACTGACGTTCAAAATAAAACATTTGAAAACGGACCATTTTCCACATTTCTGAAGCATGACG